>NC_083598.1:14826098-15135878 GCF_020882245.1 Rhopalosiphum padi | reverse complement strand
TTTAAATGTATGTATAATAGTTTAGCGTACATAATTAGTCGTTGAATAGATATACATATACTAATGTTATTATATTCGTTTGCAAAATCATTTTATCGTACTGTAATAACCATTGCAATTACACATTAAATCGTTCAATAATAAATTATATAATTATTAATATTGTAAGAAACATTTTACTATTACGACCCTAAAACACACAAAGTCGAAATGATCAATCGCTTTATATCTCAGATATCATTATCACGCTTAATATTTAGTGGCATAATATCAATAATTTCCAAGAAATCTTTTCGTCTTATTTAAAATTAAATTAACTTATTTTAAAAATGGTATCTATATACATTTATAACTTGTGAGTTTATGACCATTACCATTTACTATATATTAAAGTATTTGAGTATACATTATACAAGTTATTTACATTTAATAATGCTATTAATTAATATAATATAATATTATATTATTTTTAGACATTCGAATATTGATGTAAAATTAACTCTAAAATTACATACAGTTATATACGATACATACAAATATTACAAATACATTTAACCTTAATCTAAATGTCAAATTTTAGATAAAAACGAAGTAATGCATTTTTTTTTTTCATTAAATACAAATTATAATAGTATATTATTTTTATTCCAATCTAATATTATTTGATACATACTTTTACATAAAATTATAACAGTAAGTACCAAAAACTAATATTGTTTTCTTTTGAAATAACAATTGAATTTATTAGCTTTCAGTAATTAAAAACTGTAACTTCGCAATCTTATACGCATTAAAAAAAAATTGTTTGGGCTTTCAAAGGAACATTTTAAATGTAATTTACATTTAACTAAATCCACAATATTTTATCAAATTTATAATGAAAACATAAAATTGAATGATATGCATTTATATAAACTAGCGTCTAAAATATGCATAGCACAATTTTGCATTTAGAATGTTACTGTCTTGAATCAAATTTGTATCTAATTTATTTTGAATAATTACATCAGTCAGAACACTGAGTACTATTCATAATAATTAAAATAACTATTGTAATATAACATAATATTATATGAGCTGCAAGAATAAATCTGTTAATTTTCTGATTAGAAAAAAAAAACGAAAATTAAGTTAGAATCATTTAAAACAACAATCACACTATTTATATACAATCATTTTTATTAAAACATAGCAGGTCGTACCTATCAAATTTAATTTACCGGTTTTTTTCGTATTCACAGTTCACAAATAAATATTCATATATTTATATTATTATTACTGTACAATCATTTATCAGTAGTCATTTTTATACTTTAGAATATATGTTTATTGTAATATTTTTGAATAAGAAAAAGGAAAAAAATTGAATACAGTAATACTCTATAGTCAAAAAACGAAAATTCATAGATGAATATTATAATATAATATATATACATGTATGGAGTTATTTTTTTTTTATTCAATTCGAAAGAAAATTCTGGTTTTATATGGTAGGGAATGACTGTATTATATCTACCTATATTCAATAACTGTTGACACATTATTTGTCAATGTCTCTCTTAAAATAAATAACGGTGTTGACGTGTTGTACTATAGTTCTAAACTATAAAAAATTTAAATTAAGTAAATACGGAGTGTTTTTTGGTGATAATGATACTATCAGTAAGTGTTTAGATCAGGCTATACATTTTATAGTAGGGTGTTCTAAATGAAAACAAATTTATTTTTTAAATTAAAAACTGTCCATAACTTAAACAAAACAAACTTTTTATTACTTCAGTTTTATTATGTGGTGTGTAAAAAATATATATTCTAAAATTGTTGGTACATCATGAAACAAATACAAATTAACTATTCTCAAGTATCGGGCTATTTGAACTTTTGTTCCAAAAATAGCTAGAATGAACTCGACTAAGAAATATTTTCTATGAAGAATAAAGTAGATATAAACAATTCCATATAATATCACAAACTTTAAAGTAAACTTTTCGATTTAATTAAAACTTGTATTATGCTTCATTAATTATAGAATATAATAATATATTTAAAATATTTTATTTTATAAATTACAAACTATTATCAGCTATTTATAATTTACTACTAATATTAATTTTTAACTAAAATATGCAATTTATACATAGTACCTATGATTTTATTTAAAAATAACATTTAACTTTTTATCATTTGTTTTGTTCTTCAAAAAATCTACTTTATTAAAAAAACATTTAACTATTATACATATTTAACTAGGTATACAATATTTATTATTGTTTAAACCTTAACAAAAATATTCGTATTAAAATTTTATAAAAATAAAACAATTATTATTAAATTCATAACTTTAGCAGAAAATATTATGAATGCCAAATATATTATTTAAATATTAGATTAAATTAGTAAATTAATTTTAAAAAATCATCTACTTAGTATATGTATTCTTAGTAATTTAAATTCCATTTATAAAGAAAATAGTTTTTATTTTTTTATTTTACACGATTTAAAAAATAGTATAATACAATATGTACACCTACTTTTTATATTAATAAAAAAAAATTAAAATAATTAAATTTATGATATTATTATCATAAGTTATAATATATTAAAACATTTTAAACTGTTACTGAAAAACAGAAAGATTTAAAAACCATAAAAACCTTAAATTATTATAAGAAATTATAGCCATTGTTTAGTTAGTTACTATTATATTGAAAAATAAATATTAAATACATTAATAAAATTGCATGACCATTTTCTATTGACTGTATTTTAGCAAAACGTAAAATGAAATCATAGTTTTAAAATTATGTTATAAATTATTATTTTAATCTAGCTCATATACATAGGCAATATAAAAATACATAATATATATATTATATTTAGGTATAATAAGCGATGCAATTCTTGAATCAAAAAAATTACTAGTAACATATAAGTAGACACATAATTCTTAATTTAAAAAATAATAATAATAATAGTTAAGTTCTTTAAATATAATAAATAACAATATGTTACATAATATAAAATATAAAATAAAAAAATAACAATAATACATGTGTGAGATTATTACTGTATTCTTACTCTAATTGACTCGATATTTGTTTGAAACAATTCTCTGTGAAGTAGACCGTTAAAAAAATATTTTTATATCTCTCGCAATGGCTTTCAGAATTAATTGTGCACGTAAAAAATAAGTGAGTAAACTTTTTACTAAGATTATATAGCTACAATTCAGTTCATATTCGTTCAGAAATTTTTGAGTACTAACAAAATATAATTCTTTTTCAAGTGAAATCATAGACGTATAATATAGGGTTAAAAATCTGATGGCGCGGTAGAAATATCAATTAATGCGTAAAGTCAATAATAATATTATCACAATGGCATAATTTATTATTCTGACGAGGTGAAGTTAGGAAATATTTGAAGGGCTTCAGTAGATTTTGATGAGAGAGGACTATGCCCCAATTTATACATATGAGTACATTACGAATGTATTCATGATTTGTATATTCAAATTCATAAATCTTATATGTTGGCAAATTTCATCTTTTCAAAGTTAATGCTTTTGTAGAATAAGGTATATCGTGTATACTGCATAGTACAGGTAGTTCAGATTTGTCTCATATTTGTGCAAATTTCAGTCATAATAATATATGTGCATGTGTATAAATTGCTTTTCCTGTTCTTGCGTCAATATAATACTGAGGCACAATAAGATTGCCATTGTAGCGTACTCTGTGCTTAACAAATTCTGTCCCAGCGTTGTTTAAATGTGGCAATTTGATTATTTTAAGACATTTTAGCGTGTGGAAAATAAACGAGCATATTCCATATTTCGAGCGTTGTGTAAAATTCAAAAGGAATTAATAAACTCAACATTTTTTTAATCATTTCATAAATAAATATGTTCCTTCGCGTGCGGTTTTGTAGTTGAGATCTATACTATGCCTCGAGGAGATTGTAAAGTACTTATTTTAATATATTAAATAATTTGAAACTTATACTTACCATAAAATTATATTGCAATAATTATTATGGGTATGACGTTAACGTTATGGTATATTATGTTAAGTATAATAATATACTATACTTATTGAAAATATTATGTTTAGGATTTTTCTATTTATTCGGTTATTATTTAGATAGCATATTATACTCGTCTGAATTGTTTGCGTATATTTATTTTCCATTGTATTGAAAGACGAAATTGCGTTACAATACAGATTATAGTTTGTTTGAAAGAGGCAAGCTGATACTTGAGATACTTTTTTATCTTCTATTAGCATTTTTAACTATTTTTATTGCTTAAAGTATACGTACTTCCGTGAACGAACGATAATAATGCAGGTTGATACTGTTGGGATCAATTCACACTATCCACATAACGTATTCATATCCGTCGGTATAAATTATCGCTAAGACTGAACGAAAACAAAAAATTTTTAAAATAATATAGAAATGTTTACACAAGATAACGGTAGAACAACCGATTTCTCGGAAAAGAAGTCATGTACCATCTAGGGTAAAAGCAGTATTATATAGCGTAATGCAAAAAATACTCTACTCGACGTCAAGTTTGAACGTCTAAGTTCAATCGATAAACCAAATGTGTTAAAACAAACAATGTTGTTTTTCTCGTGACAACAAAATTATAACGGTCTTGGAAATCGTCATAAACTCATCGTGTCTCGGTCGGACGCCGCTGGTGCGCCGGAACAAATAATAATCATAATATTATGTTATTATGACGTATCGACAGGTTAGGCTATGATTTTCATCTGTTTGTTTTTTTTTTGCAATCCACAGCGGCCCAAGCCAACATACACGGGCCCCCGGAAGTGTTCGTGAAGAAGGGCAGCACCATCAGCCTGACGTGTTCGGTGAACGTGCACTCGACGCCGCCCAGTTCGGTGGTGTGGTTGCACGGCACCAAAGTGGTGGACTTCGACTCGCCTCGAGGTCGCGGCGGAATCAGTCTGGAAACGGAGAAAACCGAGTCGGGCACCACCAGCCGGTTACTGGTCACCAAGGCCGGACTGTCCGATACAGGCAATTACACGTGCCAGCCGAGCAACGCCAACACGGCCACGGTGTTCGTCCACGTGCTCAACGGTAAGTCCTGAGATATCTATACCGCCGGATAACGTGATAATTAAACGACAGAGGTGAATGCGGGTGGATGCGAATTGGATCACCGAGACCAGTGATTTTAGTGATTATATTTTTAATCGCAGTACCGCACTATTAGCTGTGTCTCGTATTGATTTGGTAGTACCTACACTATGTATAACAATACGTTACCCCGATTCCATCGGATCGGTAATACATTAGCTGGGACCTAATTTTTATAGCCGATATAATGCATTTTTTTCTCCCTTTTACATAGTGCTTGACTTGCAAAAAAGAACGTGTTCTATAGCTTGGGCAATAAAAGTAAAAAAAAAAAAACATGTAAATGGTCGAAAGTGTAGTATTGTCTTACAAGATTAATTCTATTATAATATTATACATCTGAATAATTGTATAGGATGATAGTTTTCAAAGTTGTAAAAACAAAAATGTATACCTGCGTAATAAACATAATGGTAAGGTGCCATCAATTTTAAAACGGATCGAACTACTGTATTATCTAAATTAAATCGGGACCTAATACTCGTGTACCAAATGTAAAAACATGTGACCCGATTAGTATACAATTTTAATCTCGACACCATACAAATACGAGTATATGTATAGTGTCGTAACTTATATGTATTGTTTATTACAGGGGCGATTATAAATTTCGCCGATAACTATGTAAACTCTCGGCAGAATCCTTTAGGACAAATTAAGGATAATAAATACATTACACATTTTGGACAGACCAAATTTTCGCAAATCTAAGTATTTAAAGATCTATATTATTTAATACCATGAAATTGCAAGAATTATCTACGATACATACTATACTGTAGTTACTAAAATTAATTTCAATAAGTAATTCGTTTCTCATATGTTGGTTATCGTTTTCAAATCTTGTTAAGTGTTAAACCAATACAATCTCTTGATTTTACTTAGCATCCTTTGACGTTTGATCTTGTATCATTATCAAAGTACTGATTTCTTAATATTACTCTTTAGTAAAAAAAAAAAAAAAAAATAATAACGAAAAACCATTAGTCACTTCTATTTTTTTAGGCTCCACTTCAATTAACCGCGCGAATAAATGCCAAATATGTCATACTAAACTGAATAGAATTTTATTATTAAGAACCGCAAACTGATGCTTTCAAACTTCTTTAAGAATACACAACTACACAATTAATCGAGAGTAAAATAAACCCAGTAATTAAAATTAAAATGAATAGAATGATTAATTGATTAACAATATACTTTAACTAAACATGATTGGAACAATTATTTTTCTGTAATAAATAAATGTATGCTAAACTTTAAAAAATATTACAACAAAATTATAAACAATGTTCATATATATAGCAAACTTATTGATACTTACAATAACATGTAAAATTAATTAATATTAATTATTGTTTATTTATATATTATTTGAAAAGGGAGAAAATAAAAACAAATATTTAAAGTTAAGTAATATTAATACCTTATATATTTTATGAACTAAAATATTAATTTAAATTAAAAATATTGTTAGTAATTATAAATTAACAAAACTCATATTATTTATGGGATAAATAAATTGAATAATTGAAAATTGTCAATTACCATCATTTTTATAAAAACAAAAATATATGAAGAAATAGCATGGAATTTAGATAGTTTAATTAAATGTATGTTAATTTCAACAGTATAAACCTTATACCTATCTAAGAATACCTTAACATATTTATGTGCTTATTACAATTTGAAGGATAAGAGGAAGCTTTTACGTGTAGTTTTGAAAGAAATGCTGTTTTATAGTAATTTTTTAGTGAAGGGGGGATCATAAAAAAATTAAACAATTCATATTGTAACATTTTTATTGGTTATAAATTGAAGAACTTTAAATATGTAGTTTTTCCAATATACGGTAGTTATTTTATGAAAACTTAATTTTACTTTTCAACATTTAAACAATATTTAGCTCATGATTAATTATTTAAACTCAACAGTCTTGGAGAAACCTCTGTAATACTATTTATTATTATGACTTAAGCATATTGATAGTTTTAAATTAACTCAATTCTGATCATATGTCTGTTGTTTTTTTTTTTAAGTAAATTAGAATTAGGCACCTAATATTTATCATAACCTATGGTTATCTGTATAGTTTATAATACATTTTAATATTAGCTAATACTAACCATATAGTAATTTAAGTATTTACTGAAAACATAATATTTTACTAATTCGCAATCTTTGGGAATATAAACCATCTCTATAAAATATTTAGCATTAATCTTTTAAAATTCCAAATAGATGATTAATGAATTACTTTATATTGCTACTAATTAAAAATGTCCTATTAAAATTGACAGCATAAATATTTTTGGTTATATTTTAAATACTTCTTATTTATAGAAAGTTGATTGTAATACATTTATCTAATTTATCCGTTTACAAGTATATTAGATACATATATTTTTTCTAAATACACTAATTACAAACTCGACTCTGATTCTTATAAACCAAAAAAGTGTATAAATTGCAATATTATAAGTACATACATACACGATTAAGAGGTTATATTTGGTATCATTTGGTGTCCAAAATATTTTAATTTCTTCAATAAATATAATGAAGAGAGCTGCTGTAACTAGTTTGAGCCCAGCATTCTTTATAAAATTTACATATTATTATAACTACGTGTCCAGTGTTATAATTTATAAAAAGAAAAAAACATAAAATATCCTTAGAAAATATAAATTCAAATAGCATGCAATATGAAGCTTTATAAACTGTATTTTTTTTTTATACAATATACATATTTAATACATAATATATATGTTAAGTCAATGTTTGCTGCAATTTTCTTTCACTGTTATCGATGTCACGAATCCTCAGCATATGTCATTACACTACAACCAAGGAGTGCTTTTTGAATATTGAAATGACTTGTGCATATGAATAATTGATATTGTGTTCTCATTTTTATTTTTTTTTGTTCATCTATAGGTGAACACCCTGCCGCTATGCAACACGGTGAACACGGTGCAGGTTCCAAATTAGCGGCGTGGTCTTGGACATTAACCATGGCTGCGTTTGCTCTATCTTATAGATGATGTTAAACAAACTAATTTAATATTGCTCATACTCTCGTAAGATGAATAGAGCAGTCAATTTCCCAAGGAAAAAATCTTATAATAATATGTTTAATATTATTTTTTGTTATTAAAATTTTTATTTATTATTGAATTTGTTTTCTGTTTTAAATTTAAATCTTAGCATGATTTTATACAATTTTAAAACTTATGGCATTACATTTTTTGACCTTTGTATTATAAAGGAATCATCAGACACTAAATAATTATAGTGACTGACTAATTATACTTATTTTACGTGTACTATTCATCCAAAATGTATTTATAATTTTTAACACTCAGGAAAAACGCATAATATGTAAAACCACAGAAATTGTTACTATAACTGAATCATTCTATTGGCTTTTAAAACAAAAACACTAAATTTAATTAGATAAAATATGTGTATAGATTATATTATGATATATACCTATAGTGAACCTAAAATTGTTTAAAAATGTGAATTTCAAAATGCCAGATTCTTTTTTTTTTTAATGTTACACGTCAATTCAACTTACAGTAGTTTGCAGTCAATTTTTATTAGTTGCTGATACTCAATACAGTTTATAATATTTTAAAATTTGATCTTATAAGCCAAGTTATGTGTACCGTTTGTACAATGAGACATTTAAATATCAAAATTCTTAAAAGATATTATGCCCGGAGAGTTTTTTTTTAATCATATATTCACATTTCATTTTTTTTCATATACATTATACTATTACATACAAACAGAAAATACCTTACATATTTTAGTAGGTGTCTAAATATTTGTATGAACTAAATAATCCATTTATTATTGTTCTATACATTCGATTTTATCGAAAAATATAGCTTGCAGTAACATTCGAGAACAGTTTATTTCGTGTAATTTTTGGTGGCCGTAATATATTTAGCAATAGCTGTTCATAAACACCATACAATTACTATTAAACCTATTAAATATGATTCCATTAAGATTTTATTTTATTTTGCCTGAAGCTTCAGAAATAACAAAACATGTCTATATTATAACAAGCTGTAAAACTTAACATAAATTATTAATTTTATTTCAAAATATTATCAAACACCATTTATATAAAAAAAAATTATTTAGTATTTAAGTATAATTATATATAATATATATATAATACATATTTAAATGTTTATTTGTTTTTATGGTTTAACTTTAAATTCTTTAACAGAAAAACGATGTGTTATTAATTATCTTTACGTTTAAATTATATCATTGCATAATACGTATTCATTTACTGATAAAAAAAAAAATTAAACAGACATTGAAATATTAACTTATAAAATTAAAGTTATCATGCTCTTTTAAGAATCTACAAGTAAATTATTTAGACATACTCAATGTAATGTACAAATTAGTATTGGTTTTTAAATTTCATTATATAAAAGAATTTTTTTTTAAATTAATTATTTGTTTATAATAAATTATAAAACTAACGATAAATGGTGTATTAAAATTCACAATTTGTTCTTAGTTTCTATACATTTTTAATTTGTTATGTACATAACGAAAGTTACGTTTATAAATATATATATATATATATATATCACAAGTACGTAAGTATATAAAATATGTATGTATATGTTATAGTAAAAGTAAATTATGTTAAATGAAAAATAACACTGATCGCTGGCCATTAACGTTACTATCTATTGATTAAATACATAGACGATCATGGTTTTAAATCACATATTTACACGAATCCCAAAAAATATTACTTTAAATACTTTACAGGTACTACCTATTAAGTTTTTTTTAATTTAAAATACTCTTATATTATTATTATTGTACTGAAATATACTAAGTATACTATGTATAATAACTTACATAACTTTTTACAAAAAAATACTCCCGTTAAATTTACTGTAACACGTATTTTCAAAGTCTTAAAAGCCCCTTGACAAGCACAACGTTTATTTTTGCAACTAATTTTGTAATAGCAGAGCTGCACTCAAGATCTTCTGAAGACCCGCTACACAAAATATACTATTTCGTACGAGACAATAACCAGTTTTTGAATAAATAGTTATTGGCTAGTGTTTTCCAAACATTTTTTACTTAACCTCCTCTTTGATTTTTTGTTGTTTAAAAATCTTGCGCCACCCCTCAGATTAATTTTTTAAAATTACCTTTTTTTTGTTTACACGACAACGTTATTTTAGTACCAGTGATTCCTAATCATTTTCCTAAAAAAAACTATACAGACTTTTAAGTATATAATGATAAATTAATTTTTAGCATAATATTAGTATATAAATTATAAATAAAATTGATATTATCCTAATGAGATAAATACACATAATGTCACTTCAAAATCCGCATTTAATACAATGTCCTTTGATAATAATTATTCTAAAAATATAATATATAACTAGGTAAAACGGTAATAATTTGTACAACATTACGATAATGCAACTATTGAAGGAAAATTCAAGTTGATAAAATTCACATATAAACAGCTACTGCCCACTTTTATAATACAATGAATACCCCACAATTGAGGTTGTAACTTCAACCCCCCTCCCACCGGTTAGTTTTATTGATCACTTTGGGAAACGCCAATATACACTGACGATTTACTTAAAACTAAATCACAGTTCAGTCACAAATAAATCATAATCATTCACTAAAAAATTATGAAAATGCACACATTTTTAGGCATATGACGTTAATGGCCGGTTACGTTATCTTCTGTCATTTACTATAACAAATCCACATTACACACATTTATAGAATTAAAATCATACTTTAGCGAAAAATGTGAAGTTTATCAGTTACCTTAGTATTTAGTTATCTTTTTAACGTAAAATAATTGTAAATACAAAAATTGTAAATAAAACCATTATAATTCTGTCAGTTTTTAATGTTGATGTATATTACTACTATTATAGTACAATAATGATCTGAAATTAATCCCATTCCTGAATGTCTATGTAAATTTAGTATCATTATGTAATTTTAAAATAAAAAATATTATTATATTATAGTACGTTGTTACTTATTTAGTTAATTTTTTAGCTTCCTGTACAGCAATATTACTATAATTATTTTAATAATATCAAATATAACAATACGTCTTAAGAATGGTAAGTACCTATAATAGGAACACGCTTATAGATTCTTATCTATTTAAATTTATTTAATTATATTTTTACGAATATTTGATTATAATAGAAAAAATCAAGCTTAAAATTAAATGTTTTAGCTTAACTTTTTTTTTTTAAATTAAAACCCATTTTTCTATTATAAATTATTCAGTGGATAATTTTTCTGGAAATTTTGATATACCTTATTTAAAAATAGAATAAGACAAGTAGTTTTTTGATTATTAAAATATATATGTATAATAATGAAAATAGTTCTTAAAAATTATACATATTATTACAAAAATATAAATGAGATCTAATATTTAGTATACTTAAAACATTTTTATAGTCAGTACATAAATTTTCCAAATTCATCATGGATAATAACCTTGGTATACAAAATTGAATAAATCAAAAACTACTCATTCAAATTTTGATTTTTGAAAGTATCCCCTGAATAATCTATAGTAGGAAATATGGTTTCTCAAACTTGTAACTCCACGGAATATTTTTAACAGTTACAACAAATCAAGAACACTCAATTATTATTTTAAGGTATATTTAAAAATCCCAAAAAAAATGTTTAATCATTCTGTATATAATTTTCCTATTATTAACCACGTCAATTACCAAAAAATAATGAACTATTTTAGGAGACAAAACATACCATTGTTTGAATGGCTATTAAAATGAATAATAATCCATCGAAATATTTGTTTTTAAAAATATAATAATATACTTGTTAAATTTTAAAAAGTGTTATATTAAATTAATATTTCTATCATGCACTGATTTTATCAAAATATATCGATGTTTATAGAAATATGTTTAAGGTTACTATCAATATTTTTCTAATAAAATAAAGAAATTAACTTAATTTAAAATATATATTTTACTCATATTATATATATATGTATATTTTGTTCATGTATCTGTCTTTTGGAAAAATTAAAATAAATCTTAGGGTTAGTATAAAAGGCAGGTAATCTGACTGAGCAAAAAAAAAAAACAAAAAAATGTCAATAAAGTTAGGTACTTAAACTAAATTATAATTCGTGGACAAAAAATAACGTTTGCATACAGTTGAACTGACCATGCGTGACTTTTTACTTAATTAGATTACTTTTTTTTAGTAAGCTTCTAAATTTAATAATTTAAAAAAGACAAATAGTATGTAACTTTAAACATAAGTTAAATTTGTCTATATTAGCTTAAATTAATGAGTGAAAAAAACTATAAAAGTACCCCAGACTTGTTAATATTAATTACTAAAATATTTAAATCATTATAAGCCAAATTTAAACGCACCTATATCATTAGTAATACATAGAGTTAAATAACTCAACTGCTCTTTGGAATTTCGGCTTAGATAAGTAGATTAACATATTTAAATAAACCACCTTTTAAGGTGCAATTTACAGGAAAAAATTATGATTCTTATTTTAAAAAATAAATTTGTATATTATACGACAAAAATCGAGAAATAATTTAGAGTTTTAAAAATTTGTTGATTTGAAATTAAAATATAATAGTTTAATAGTATACTTATAATATCCAATAATCAGAAAATCAATTAACTTATTAATAATGGAAAAAATAGGATTTCTATCCTCTTGTGAAATTACCCTGAATACTAGATATACCCTACCTGATAGTATTTTCTTTTAATCAATTTAAACATATATAATATGAAAAATACTACAATAATATATAAGAATATTTTTGAAAAATGATTCCAACAATTTTATTATTGGTTATTACATTATTAATGTTCTGCGAACAACGAAGGTTTTTCTTTTAATTTTAATTTATTGTTTAAACAAACAAATTAGATAACTTTTCAAGATATTCGAAGTCAAACATTGAATTTATTTAATTATTTAGCGAAAAAAAAAAATATATTTATTCAAATGACATGGTTTTCTGTTATTCTTATACCTCATAACTAAATTCAGATATTATACGTGTATATAATTACAACATTGGCTTAGAATCTTAAGTAAAAAAAATACATACATATTTGGATAGATGAAATAAAATAAAATTTTTAATCGATGCTATATTGTATATAATACAGTAAAATCCCGTTACAACGACTCTAGGGGCCGAATTTTTTTTCGTTATAACGAAAATTGTGTTGTAACGAAAATTCGAATGAGCTCTTTATAAGCCCTGATTCTACGACTTTCGTTATAACGGGATTTTTCGTTGTATTCGTATTCGTTGTAACGGGATTTACTGCAGTAGTACCTATTATAGTATATGCCATACTCGTATTATACTTTATAGGGCATATTCAATGATTTTTTTTTAACAGTAACAATTCATCATTTCAAAAATATTTTTGTTTCAATAATTATTTATTTAATTTTTTTTTTTTTTTACTTTTATTTACATAATATGAAGTCATATAAACATTTTAAAAACAACATAACCCTAACTATTTTATATAATTTATTTATAACCTATTCTAACCTATAAATGTCTCAATTATATTTTTTTATAAAAAATATCTATTAGTAGTTTAGTAGTTATAGTTATTAAAAATTAATATGAGGATAGTAGTGGATAAATATTTTCGGAGTACATTTATAATCTACTCCACTCATCAATAAATTCAAACATTTGTAATTAATTAAAATATATTCGTTCAAAATTTAATTACTTTTGTAAAAATAATTTAAAAAATATCCTGTTTCAGAATAGTTATGAAATTAAAAAAGCTAAACATTTAAAAAAATGTATAAAAATATAACATAGAAACATATTTTATTTTGTAATAACTTAAAATTATATGTAAAAAATATTTTCAAAAACGTTAATACTTTACAAAATAATGAATGTTTACTGTTAAAAGAAACACTCAGTATAATATACCTACATTTTTCCTATTGTTATCCACTCAAGTTTCCAAAAGACTTTCAGTGTCTTGTTAAAAAGTACATTTTTATCGTTTTTTTTCACTATGGTACGAAAAACCGTTGATTTCCACTAAAGTGTGACTTTATACAGTCTGATATAATATGATAATCCAGAAATGAAAATATATATTTTTTTTTGATATTTCAATGCATTCGAATGTTAAATAGTAGTACCCAATAGGAAAACGAGTGTGTCTCCCTTCTTAAGACTACGGTAATTATTTCTTACAGAATTAATAAATATTTGTTGAATATTTTGAATTATTTTTTTTAACTTAATTTTAAATAATAGTATTAGTACATACACAAAAAATATAAAAATCGTATGATTATAGTAACCAAAAGTTCAGTGTAATATGAAATGTATTGATACACATAAATAAAACATCCACACGATGAAAACAATTAAAAAATCAATTAGTCTAAATTGTTGTTTTCAAATAGCGGGATAGTTAAGATATTTAAATGATTGCATGCATTTTTCCTAAGTCTCTATATTCTCATAATTTAAATTATATTAAGCAATAATTAAATATAAATTGTTATTTAAAAAAAATATTGTATAAGTAAGCAATAATTTTATACTTAATATTAAATTATGAACTGAGTTCATAAGTAACGCACGTGTGTGTGCATGTATATATGTATATTCTTGAATACGTTTTATGGAAGAAAAAATATTCCTTACATTGAAGGAGATTTTTTGTAACAAAATTAATCTATTATATAACTTAAAAATAATAGAAAATTGCATCTACTTTTTAAAAAAATAAAGAAGGACAAAATAAAAGCTACAAAAACTAGAAATAATAATCGGAATTTTATATTTCATAGAAATATAATATGGATATTATATTTTCCTGAGAACCAAAATATTTAAAAACTGAACGAATAATTAACAATTTGTAACTTACAAGTAGGTACTTAAAGTTTTTATGAGCTGTGTAGAATTGCGCAGAAGTGTCATACACAGTAAGTATTTGTTCACTAATTAGGTAATCAAACCAGCTTTAAATGCTAATAAAAAATAAATAATTAACTGTTCCTTCAAAGTTCGATTTGTATGCATTTAAATTCTCAGAAAAGTGTTCTTCTTTGAAATATAAAATTATTGTATACAATAATAAAAAAGAACCTCTAACGATTTGTTTTAAAAAAAAGTTTTTTCGTGGAGACTTTAAAATATGCACGATGTACAATAACAAAAATGTAAATACTTTTCAAGGAAATTAGTTTTTATGCTTATAATAATCATCCTTTATAGTAAAATTATCAATTAAGATCATTGAAAATCATAAAATTATTTTAGTATACATTATGTGAATATATTAACGAAACAAGAAATATTACATTTTGTTAAATGATATATATATATTTTAATATGTTATCTATCTATATTTAATATTTATAAAACTATGTCTACCTGTCTACATATTTTATAAAATACAGTATTTAAAATGATGCAATAGTTTTGATTGCAATTCATATGTTTTATGTTCAACAAAAGCCTTTTGAATTTGGTTTAAAAAAAAAATGAAGATGGATAAGTGGTACTACTCTACTGTTCAGTAGATGTTGAGTAGATTATTGTAATGGATGCATTACGTTTGCATTCAATGATAGAATAATATTATTATATACGATAGACAATTCTAAGTGGTAACGGTTTGTCAGCCTATACATTTCATGATATATTTTTAATGTAGTTATTAAATTAATTTATTTTAATATTTATATAACGGTAAGTTTATTTAATTTTCGCCGAAAATATTGCCTATTATATTATTCATATTTAGTTTTTATAATAATATATATTTATAACGTATTCCATTATATTTATTAACTTTTTGAGTCAATACCACTCTACTGTTAATCATTGTCAATAAGTTTATGGTATAAATATAGGTATTATAAAAATTAATCTACGTATTTTGAAAATTTTAGTGTGTAAATGAAAATTCATAATATATATAAATGGTATAAGTCTTTACGAATAATATTTTTGAAAGATAATAAAATAATTAAAACCGTTATTTATAAAAGATATGTATTTTTTCGAAATTTGAACTTGAAATATCTATGAAAAATAATTATGCTTATAATTTCTTATGTTGGTTCCGGTTAAACTGCTTACAAAGAACATACAATTTCAAATCTTAGCTATTTATATATATATATTATATATAATATAAAATATTGTATTTCTTATATTACAATATAATAACGACCCATGTGAAATTTTATATTAATTTTTCAAGATTTTTTATACAAAGAAAATTGTTTATAGATATTTATAGGAAAAAAACAAACAATAAAGACAAAAAAATCTAATATCTATAATAGCTTTAAAAGAGAAAAATTGTTTTAAAGTTTTACCATTTGATAATTTAAATTATCAGTGGTTATTCATTTTTAAATTACAATAAAATAATTTAAGGAGAAATGGTTATTTTATGGATGAATATCAAAGTCGTAAAAATTTGAACTTCAAACGCTTATAAAAAAATTAATCTGACTTTGCGGTAGATTTTTTTTTTAAATATAGATTGAAAAACTTATAAAAAATCTTGTGTTGAATTTTAAAATATTAGGTATGAATATTAAACATTTTATGTATTTTTTACTACAAAATAATATGCTGATTTTCGCGATTTTGATGAAATGTGCTTAAATTCTAACTTCAAATGCTTATAAAATTATTTATGAATTTACACTCAAGTTTTTTTTTCTTTTAATTACAATTTATTTGGAATCTTATATAAAATGTTCAAATTGAACGAACGAAACACTTTTTATTGAAATGTACAGAGAAGAATAAAAAAAAATATATATATATATATAAATAAATTAAACATTTTAATCGTCAATAAATAGCTCAAAAAGAGTTGACACGATGTTCGTGAATGGTGTTATGAGGTGAGGAAAAAGGTTTATGGAATGTAATGAAAAAACTTACATACCTACTGAGTAGTGAGTAATGTATTATAATAATTGCAATTAACGACGTGATATACATATGGTACATACGCGGGATTATTGTACCGCACGGTTAACAATCAAAGACAGATCCATGATGGACAACGTCACCATCGATCACGGGGACTAGTCTAGGTTTTATCTTTGAAAATGTTCGACGCACTTGGCAGCAAGAAAAAAAACCCGTTCAGACCGATACCAATGCTGTTACATAAACCGTAACCGATTGGCGATTATAATATGGACACTGTGAAAATTTAAGATTTCTGCGGTCATTCGTTTGAATGATAACAAAACAAATACATCAATTCTGCGTGAAATTGGTTTAGAGTAAATATTTCCGTTTTTCCTTATTTTTTTTTTTTTAATTTTATAGGTTATTAAGAAAACATTACTAGGAATTTCTTCTTAAATCCCCCCATCCCCCCAGAGTACCAACTAGGTATACCAACTTGATCTAATTTTCTACCAGAAAACTCCCCCTAAGTTGAAATTGAACATTTTTATTGCTCAAAAAGGTGATGACAGACAAAAAACAACAACACGCCATTGTAAAATCAATATATTCATCGCTCCACTGAGAATCTAAAAAACTTTTGTTATAAGTTTGTTTAATCAAAATGTTGAAAATAAAATATAGACAAAAATATAAATGTATAACAATACATAAAAGGTTTGATTAAAGTATACAGGCAAATAGTATTTTATCGCCACATTCTGTTTTTAGTGTGTAATATTCATTCTTTTATATGATAATAATATATACCTAACGTTAAACAAATTATCATTACATGTAATCCATGTAACTTAATAAAGCGTATTCGTTCTGGTTATCTTATTTTCAATTTACCTACTTATAATATGATATAAAAAACAGTTTTCAAAATATAATAATACTCAATAAGTATATATTAAACTCTTAAAGGAATATATATATTTCACTAACTGTATTTTCTTGAGTAAAATTATAAATTTCAATATGTGTGCAACTAATATTTATTCAATTTTAATCTAATTGAAAACCAAAATATGTTGTTATTATTTAAAAAAAAAACATATCAACCACATGTATAAGATATTAAATATCCACAAATATTAATACTATATTAAAAAAATTAACTTTAAAAACTTCAATAATTTTATAATAGCATTCAAAAATTTAGTTAACTACTTAGTAGTACAGTAATACTATACTTAGTATATCCAAATAAAATTATTGATATTTTTTTAACGTTTTTATAAGGTTATTTAGTTAAATAAAATTAATTGTTTCAAATAATTTGAATTAATAACTTTTATTATTTTATAGATTGTTAAAAATTTAAAATCTAAAGTGACATTGACTTTTACTTCAAGTGTAGCATATAAGATATTTTATACTCAAATGAAAAATTATATACAATATGACGTCTTAATATTATTTTCAATAACGTTTAAGCGTTATACACACCCATTTTATATGATCTGTGTTAGAAACAGTTGTATCACAACATCAATCTTGTTGGTTATCGAAAATACCTCATTATTTGAGTGCCGATAAACCGCTTTTCCTTTGTTATCCTGAATTTTGGGTTACGAAAATGATTACATTTCAAAGAATTTATAAAAGTAACCATAATAATGTTATGCTATGTATTAAAAAATAATTAATTTACTAGTTATATTTTGTAACAATCTTATATTCTAATAACTAGTAATAATAGTTTCTTTTAATAATTATTGTTTTCCAATAATAAACGTAAACTTTCATAAATTGTATTATTTTTTTCAATTTTTTGGTTATTATTAATTCATATATTTTATTATTTACACCAGCTGTCAATGGTATAATATGATGTATGAGCTATGTGTGAATATTTAACTATTTGATAGTGGTTATACACATAATATAAGTCTTATTCTAAATTATAAATAAATCATTAAATTTATATTTTTACACATTTACAACGTCTCTATAGTTTATATGTTCTTACAATTTTTTTAAATACATATTTTTATTTTTTAATTCAAAATAATTTTCTCAACAACGTATATAAACTTGTATTAAAACTACAGTAGATATGTAAAAATGCAATTGATTTTTTTTTTTTTTATAATGTTTCAAAAATAATATAAATAGCTAACTAACATTTTGGCTTAAATAAGATATTTAAAGTAATGCAAGTATAGATACTTCAATAATATTTTGATAAAATAAACGTAGTTATACAGAATAATATTTTATTATTTTTTTATCTACGAAAAATAATTTAAAAATACGGTTTATATTCATATCTGAATTTATTATACAGTTATCAATAACAAAAATATGAGATATTACGTAGTATTTTATAATAATATGTCATTACGCATTACTCATTATAATAATTGACTGTTTTTTAAATAATAGTTTTTTTTAATTATTTACCTCTAAACTAACTTAAATCATCTCATAAAAAATGTTTAGTACAATATAATATGGATAAATATGGTTAAAAAGATATTTGATACCTCATTATGTTTGTTGTTATTGAAATAGATTAATCGATTGGCTGTAATGTTATTTTTTCTCAAAGTTTATTAATTTTGTTTTTTTTTTAACAAAAAAGGTCTGATCGTGTCAAGCAAAACGTCCCATATGGTAATACGTATCAGAGTAAAAAACCTGTAGTTTTTCCTTCATTTTTTAGAGAGCCTTATCCTAATTAGTTTAATGTCCCATACCCCAGTATCCCGTAATATATTTTCTATTACAGTATCCAAGTTGAGGTTCATGAATTTTTCAGGACAACAGTTTTTACACTCTGGTGAGTTAGCACCCTTTCTTTTATTTCTTGGTCGTATATATTTTTTTAATGAGGGTATAGGTAGATAATTACTTTTCCAGTAATAACACGATATTTTACATGATTTTATTAATTGAGCTATTTTAAAAATACTATAATATCTCAAAAGTCGAAGACATTTAATCTTTCAGTGATTATTATATTATTATGAGTATAAAATGGTATGGTAATTGATTATATTGTTTTTATTAAACAATCTATTATTACAATTTATTAACTTCAAGTGGTTGTTTATTATGAAAACCACAAAAATAATTATTTTGAATAATCCCAAAATATTTTGGTTGTGGGTCCACATTGTACTATAAGCAATAGTTTTGTATGTATTTATATACAATACATACTATTTATTATATAATATGTTGTAACAGACCAACTATAAAAATTAGTGAATAGTGAATAGTAAATACATTAAAAATATGTTCGGTTATAACTTATAAGTTAGATCAATAAAACTAGTTAGTATTAATTATCCCCATTAAAGAAAAAAATCATAGGAATTAAAATATATTATAACATTAATAAATACACATGATACAATTAAAAAACAAGTCATTTATAATATTCATTTTTATTGGTCGCAAAAAATGTTATTTTATATATCTGTTATATAAGACACGTGCACTAAAAAATTAAATATTTTATAGCTAAACATAAAATAATCCTTTGAAGTTTTTTGAACATTATAAAAAAGTTGGTTCTCATATTTCAGGTAAAAATATCTATTTCTTTTTATGTAAATTTCTGATTTGTTTTATTGTTTAAATTACTAAGGCATAGGTAAGTAAAATATTAACCATAAAAAGTTTTAATTATGACTGTATGGTAAACTGAATATTTAAAAAAAATACATCTTTTTACTTCAAAATATATCAATATTCACAATGAAACGAAAACGAAATATGAATAAATAAATGTATACACCTAATTCGTACACAATTAAAAAATACTTTTAACGAGACAATCGACCAACATTCAATATCTCAGTATCTGTGATATTCATGGAATTTTTATATCAATATAATTATATTTTGATTGGTTTAAATCATTTAAAGTGTAATGTAATGAAAATATAAAAATATAAATACTTACTTAAAAATTTAATATCATAAATTTAATTTTATGAATTATTATGCAACACGTTAAAAACTTTTATTGTCTTCATGATATAAGTTATTATGGTGAAATTTTGATGAATTATTGCCAACATTCGAATAATATGAGTTTTCAAGTTTTATGATCGGGTTGTTCAAAAACGTGTACCCGAGGCTTGCATTATTTTTATTTTTTTTTTATTTACAGTCGATTCCTTATTATTATCCAACCTCAGTAATAATGGGGAAAGTTTTTACTTAATCGTTAACCTCAGTGTTGGTCGTCGTCTAGTTCTGTTTTGTTTTTGTTTTTTTTTTTTTCACTTTTTTCGCATACAATATTATTGATTTCCATGTCAATGTGTTTTGGAAAACTTCCAGTTGGATAAAATTGCAAAACGATTGCATCATTGGGCTAGTCATATTATGCACGTATATATACTGTTATACGTGACGCACTTGTATATTGATCCAGGAACTTGCATAGTATTGCATGGATGCGAAATTACACATTTTAGTTACGCGCGTAAAAAAATCAAGATTCTCGTTTATTTATCGCAATTTATGCTAGCATCAGGTAAAATTTATTATTGAATTCATCAGATATTATAGTGGGTATTCATTTTGAGTTCTCAAATACAATTATGCACGTAAGAACTATACAAAACAAATGTTTTTTTCCCTCTAATAGAGTTAAATAATGTAAGTACATATTACTATATTAGTTACCTGCTGACTATTGGGATATTGGAGTACTGTGTATTATTTTAAAGCGTTTTTTAAACAAGTTTCTATTTTGGTTAATTTTTGTAGCCAATTGTTTTTATCTTTGGTCGACATGTTTCATACCTAAAATATGATCATCTTATTTTATTTCAAATGTATTCAACAAAAATAAAAAATAAAAGATAAATTTTTAATTCTTTGCTAGTGTGGGAATGGACGTTTATTTAATATTTATCGTCGTGGACGTATGCTTTATTCGTTATTATACAAGCAAAATATTGATAGGTAATACCTAGTTATGATAATAAGGGTACAAAAATATTAAAAACATTTAAGTGGAGAGAATTATGCGAATTCATTCACTTGCTTATTGCAATTCAAGCTTTCATTTAAATATTTAAATTTATAACTAACCATTCCCCCCTTGAAAATTTGACTAAATCTGGTTTATACCATCATCACAGAAACGCCAATAAGCGTTCGTCTACGGTTCCGTGCACTTACATTATTTGATGTCGCTTCGTTTCCACGTAAAAACTTCTGAAAATGCCTAGAAAATACCTACAACTGTACAAGAGAATATTTGCCAATAAAAAGCACCACTCGCATAATACGATTACCGATTCGAAGATATCTACAAAACACACATCATTTTGCAATATATACACACTACTTGGGTTCGTATTTCAATTCCTTGACAAAATACACAAGACCGTCAGATTTATGAGAGTAATGTCGAACACTTTATTAAAGTCCCAGAGGCAGATAGGTATTGCAGTATTGCAGGTTGAAGGTTCCCACCAGTATAAAAAATATACTGACTTGTAGTTTTTATCAAATATTCGAATGGAATTTAACATCGAAGTCTCCTACACATGAATTTATAAATATTAAGTAAATTATGTTATTTTTCACAAGATAAAAATATGAATATATAAATTACGTATAATAATTGCGTGTATAGTAGGTATACCTAGTTATGATCACTAAAACCGTTAAGATATGATAAACTATCAGACGTAATCTTATATTTTTTTTAGTTCTAGTTTAATAATAATAATGAAACTATAACAAAATATCAAAGGTTATTTTACCAAAACATGTTAAAAATATATGGGACCTCCGCTCAATAATTTAACGCCAATGGCGTGTTGGGTTTCTAATGCCCATTTACGAACTTTCTCGGGACACCTTCCCATAATTGCGCATGAGAACTTTTCATACGAAATAATACGTATTTTTCAGTTCTATCGTCGTTGGATAAACAGTAATATTACTTCATCATCATAATTATTCACTCGAATATAACAAAGTGTACCGGCGAGTTAACTCTGTGCGCCCGACGGTAATAGTGAGTAAAATAGGGTCATGACGCCCACGGTTTCGTAAATCCCGTACACGACTCACTGCCCTGCCGACATACACTCAAAACAACACCATCGCAGAGCGCAAAGTGCGTTGGGCTTACAATGTTTTTGACCGCGTTGTTCACAATTATATTTTTAGCTAAACGGGTCGTCCGAAATTCTCGCCGAATGAAAAATGAACCGGACTGTACGTCATCGACCACCGGCGTAGACACAAACGATAGCACGACACGGCCAATGCGGTGATTAATCGCGGGTACGTTTCTACATGCAACGTTCCGTTACCACTTTTGTCTTCCATCCCGCCCATCCACCACCAACCGTCACGACCGCCGCCAACACCGCCTTCGCGCACCGTCGAAGATTTATCGGCGTTTTCAGCGGTGCGAGTATTCCGCGGCGCGATGGCGAAGGGGGTACGACCGCGCCACACAGCCCGCCGCCGAGCCTGCGATCAAGCCGACCGACCCCCCCCCCCCTCGCGCCCATAGATTTCATGGTCCACGTGTTTTTCGATTCGGACATAATCGGCCGGAAGTCGGTCGGTCGGTGCCGAATCATGCGAAAGCCCATTGTTTCTTAAGTGTACCGCTGATGGACTTGTCGAGTACCTACAGTACAGTAGCTGCCGGGTGTTAGCACCACCACTCCCCCCAAAACTGCCGCCGCCGCAGCCGACCATATTCCACTGAGCTCGACCCGTCGCACACCGTCTAAATGTTTTTCTGCCGTTGTTTTGTACGCAAACAGCAATAGCAACATCGACGGCACTCGATCGACCGACTAATACAAAGGCGTTTCACGGATCCAATCTAACAGTTGTACGAGACTTGTTCCCTCTGGCGACGATGACGTGTCGGAAACCGAACAACACGCCAAAGGGTTATTATGGAAATGTTCGGCAGCTCCGATATTCCGAGATTAAATAACCTGCACCGGGGCCCCGACAATACCGGCGACAACTGTTTTTCAATTTAAAACCCGCCACCGAACACAAATTCCATTTATCGATAATAACAATTATTTGCTCTTTTTTACGTCGTGCTCTCGAGATATTTTTATAAGTATTAAACATCGTTTTATAATGTACGTCTTGTAAACATTATTGCATTTCGTATAATTCCATTATTTTAATAATCACATAGATTGCACTTGTCAAAGTTATTTTATTATAATCATTTTCTATATTTTTACTTTCAAAAAATGCATACTTTGTTATTTATTAATTAAGTATTGATATTGTATACAATTATAAAATATATATAAACAATAATTAAAATACCAAATATTTATATATTTAAAAACAATTGTCAGTAAAGATTTCAATAGGTACTTAAAAAATACACAGTATTTACGCGTCAGTTTTATTAGAAACTTACGAATCATATTTTATTTTATTGTAAATTAGTTATTATTATTATTATTTTACACGCATAAAAGTTCAAAAGAGTAACCAAATAACGTAAAAATATTAAAAAAAAATCAGTACCTATAATATTGGGACTGCGATAAATCATTTATTTTTTTTTTTAAATAAATAATTTAGGTTATAGAAATATTATATTAACAAACTGTTTACAAACTAAAAAAAGCTGTATACATAAATAATAATGTAATAGGATTTGGTTCTAAAAATAATTATCACATTTAACTAGATGTAGAAAAATTTTACTTGAAAAACAAGCCGAAATTCTCTGGCTCCATCTCGCCGGATTTCCGGAAATGAACGTGGACGTTTTGTCCGTCGAACCGGAAGCGTCCGATTCGTAAACTCTGGGAAAATGTCTATACCATCCTTTTCAAATATTTAAGCTCCTTATACCACTTGCGCACAAACGTCAATACTTGAATCCAAAACCTGTATCAACTTTCAGACGTTTACGGTCCACTCGTTATCCAATATTGGATGCATCGATTTTTGTAACACGTGTACATTACCAACAATTTCCAAACAAAATTCATTGCTATGAGTAATGTTATAAATAAAGAAATAAATGTCGGTGATCAGTAGTAGGTTTTCTGAAAAAAAAGAAAAAGAAAAAACTATATTTTATAGTAACTACATTTAGAATATATTATTTAAATTTTAAATACTATTTTTTTATAATTTTTTTTTTTTTAATTTTGTAATTAAACTTATTAAAATTTAAAAGTCGTTATAATTGGTAAGGTATAAAATTGAATTATACAGTTTAATGTACCAACTTGACTAGACTTACACTTTCTTGAAAATTTTTGAGCAATATATTATGTCCTTTTTAATATATATTTTCATTAAAATATAAAAAGAAAAAATCGTGAAAATCGTGAAAATACAATATAATTTGCTAGTTTTTGTAAATTTGATAAATTTAGTCCAAATTTGAATTTGAAATGTTTATACATAAGTCCGTACATTATGTTTCTTAAATATTTTTAAATAACTATAATACAAATTTATGAGAAACCTTGTATTAAATTTTCAACATTTTCAAAAAATCGGACAAATGTATATCGATTATATAAATAGGAAACAACGAGTTAGAAAGTAAGTAACTTCAAAACCGTATAGTAGATATAGTGTTCCTCGTCAAAAGGTCAATGTAACGTAATTCGAATTAAATAATAAATTATTACATTCTCAAACGATTCTAAACAGGGACGGTCAATCAGCCTATATTTCTAAGGATATTTTACTGTATATTTATAGTGCTATGAGAAATTTATTTTTCTTAAAGTTATACTATAGTATATTGAACTAATTTTCGTCAAAAATAAATTGCATAGGTATATTACTAATTATTGAATCGATAATATAACACTATTTTATATAGTATTATTAACTTACTTTTTATTGATTTATTCATAAGTCAATACTGACAGACTTGTTTACATAGGTTTGTTATATAAATAACCAAAATTAATCTAAATGTCAAATAAATAATTATAATTATTATACATCGAAGCAAAACGTTTCTACAAATAATACCCTTTTTTAAAGTTGTATAAAAATAACATTTGTATATTATTTCATAAGCATTTTAATTTAAAATAACGATACAAAAAATTAATCTAAATATTTTTAAAATGTCATTGTGTATAAGGAATATAAATGTAAGTAATAGTGGAATGTTCCGTGATTTAGAGATTTAAACTTTAGCGATCGCTCATAAAATACTTATGTGGCTTAACACTAAACTTTTTTTTAAAGATTAGTAAGCAAAACTTACGAGGAATCGTAAATTAAATTTGAAAATCTTAAACGTAAAATAAAAAATATATTCATTTTTACCTATAAAGCAATCTACAAATTTTCACGATTTTGTAAAAATTTAAATGCAACAATAATGATTATGTATTTTTGAAATGTATTAATAGTGTAAGAATAACTTACGACAAACTTTACTTTAAACTGCAAAATATTAACAAGTAAACAAAACAAAAAAATAGGCAAGTGAGTACCGCTCTTCTGTACATTAGATGTCGAGTGTTCACTGTTATGGATGTGTTAAATTTGAATTAAATTATGTATCATTTTATACGAAAAACAACTGTGAGCAGAGACGGTCGTCAGTCTATAAATATACTTCATTATCTATTTTATAATGTAAATATTAAACTCATTTATTTTATTTTAGTATTACGGTATTTTGATTTAATTTTTTTTAATAATAAAAATAACATTTCATTTTCCATGTTATTAGTATTTAATTATTATAATATATATATATATATATATATATATATATATGTGTGTCTGTGTGTGTATCATATTGTAATATAAACTTAAATGATTCAAAATGTAATATTATCTTTTTGTAAACACCATAAAACAGTAAAAATAGGTTTAAAGTATAAATTTATAATATCTTAAAATAAATACAAATGTGATTGCATTTAGTAAAATCAATAACAATATAATTACATAAAAGTTTTAATTTCTCACAAAATGTTTTTAAATCATAAAAAATAATTAACATCGTTATTAATCTTTAAATTACATAGTTTGGTTCACATTTCAAAAAAAAATAACTGTGTTTAGATATTTTTTAAATTTCTTAGATCCAGTATAAAATATGTATAAGGAATATTATATTACATTTAAAATCTTAACTATAACAATTAAATATTTTATACATTTTTACTAAAACATATTTGTAGATAATTTTGATAATTTTGACAATTTTTATAAAAATTAAAATATCAAATGTATATTAAAAACAATTGTTTCTAGTCACACAGTTATAAAAACAACTTATGTGGAATAAATATTACATTTTCTAGAATATATTAGACTCAATTTTTATCGAAAACTTTTTTATGTGAAAATCCCTAGTCCGTGATTTTTTTTTTTAATTATTTTTAATATACTTGGAAATTTTTACCTCTTAACCACCAATTATATCAAATATAAAAAATCTCAAAACTAGAAATCAAAGCTTTTAGATACTGAACTTTCAGATAACGTTAAGTACAAAAAACCTCACATTATTGTATAACTAATACATAAATTGTTCCACTCAGTTTAAGAATTAGTAATATTAAATTGTTGTTTATTTAATGTTTTTAAATTGTCAATCAAAATCATGTTCTAATCAATCAATACATCTGAATTGAGAGATCTATGTCATAACATCGATGTTTAACAATTCAACATTATGAAAATTGTAGCAATAACATTTATTTTTAAAGAATTCTATCCAAAATAATAAATAAACTAGCAAATTTATGCATTTTAAAGCAACTATATATTTTCAACTACCTTAATATATTTGATATAAAATATAATATATATATATATATATATTATATAAGCTTTAAATGATTCCCATTATTGTAAGCTATGTAATTTATTTTTCCAGAGAACTAAAGGAAAAACAAAATAAAATACATTCAATTGATTTCATGAGAATTTCAGGTAGAATTCAATACAAATTGAATCCCTTTACAGTTTTTTTCGTAGGGCGTTTAATGATTTTAATTATTAATTTACATTGAATTTCGTAAATATCATTGAAATCATATATAATGCTTTTTTTATATATTTATAGTGACATAACGGACTTGAGTAAAGATAATATTAAGAAATCGTCTCACAGAAAAATAATGAAACAATGTGTTATAACTGTATGAGTATTTCAATGAAATTGAAACTTTAAAATTATTATTTGATGATTAATCATAAATATCCAATAAATATTTTTAAAAAAAATTTTAAACTAATATAATAATATGAAAATAACAACATAAACATAGACATTATAACAAGAATACTTTTATATGAATTTTTGCCGAATTATCAATAATACAATTATTTAAATTAATATTTTTTCTATTGTATAAATAATAAAAAATTCTTGATTCTTTGAAACTACATTTTTTTAGCGAAGATGACAAATACTATATAATGTATTTGTTTAATTTAGTATATAATAAAATAAATAACGATATTTATTTGTAGTTAAATTTGAAATATTTTTATAATCATGTTTTTATGCATCACTGTGTAATGTTTTAAAATATGATTATTAACGTTTTATAAACTTGAAATATCTTTTAAAATATATTAAAATATATACAGCTGAGAATATAACGTAAATGATTAATTAAATACTTTAATAAAATTTTTATTTTTAAAAATTGACAAATAAACTTACAAACCTTTCAAATTTCTAAAAAAAAATTTATGATTACCAAGATTATTCTTTAATTTATGTAAATTCTTGGTTTATATGAAAATAATACAACTTTCTTTTTTGAATAATTAATTTAATTAAAAAGAATTAAATTAATGTTTTAATTACATAATCCAATATTAATCAAGAATAAATTTATACTTATTAATAAGTTAGAAACATTCAATTTTTTCTATTAATTTTAGCATCAAAATAAATCATTTTCAACAATAGTGAGCAACATCTAAATACCTAATACAATTATGAATCAGAAATCTAAACGAAGTACATCCTGGTCAACTCTTTTTATAAATACGAATAACTAGCACTGTTAATTTAAAATATTAATATTATGTCGAAAAAAAACGAGCACACAAAGTGATTGTAATGCTTTGGTGCACTAAAACAATGTAACAACGCAAATATTATGTCAGAATTATACGGGATTCGCAATATAATTATCATAACTCCGTAGAGTTAATTAGTACCGTTATTGTTAAGTTAAAATACTTGTATTGATACCACCTATTCGTCCTATTCAATTTTCAGATACTTAATTTTTCTGTGAACATAATACATGTATAGATACCTTAAATAAAACGGATATGAAACAATATTAATATTGATCAATTGTCTGCGATAAAAAAAAAAAATAAAAACTTTTTATATTTTTTTTATATAAAAATCATATGTTGTATTACCTATTTTATAATATTGTTTAAATCGTGAACATAATTTTATAGCATTGTAGGTTATGTATAATATACAATATATATGGTCAAAAATATGTGTGCTAATTGAATTATAGCCTGCTACAAATTTATGAGCATTGAATACAGAATGAGGTTTGTTTAACGTATCTCCTATTAACTTTACCATAGTAACTTTTTTTTTCTGCAAATGTAGTGTCATAAATTGGGTATGATAAATGGCATTATGTTAAGGGCAAAAATAGAAATTCTCATTATTCTTACTCGGCACTTCAATAAACTTTGTCTAATAGTGATGAATTGGAATAAAAAGATAACTAAATTAATTTTAAGAATTTAAACTATACCTTTGTATTATCTAACGTGAAATTACTTTGAAATTACAAACCCTTGAAAATAATACGTTAATAACATATACGAATATCATCGTAATATGTTATAAGAAAAGTGATGTATTATATATTATATAATATTATAAACCTGTTTTCATATTATATTATAGTAAAATATTGTTGGTGCTGTTGCGTGAGTGTCAGTTAGGTTTAGTGGTGACCATATTATATCCTTCGTGGTATTTATTTATATATAAAATATATATAAACGTCAGAGGTGTATAATGTACACCGTACGGTACCTGATAGTACATTAATATATATAACACACTGTAATACACAGTATACTGTAAATATGTTCGTTAAAAAGAAAAGATTTTTTCAGTACTATATACGAGTATATTATAGTGAGTTGTATTGAGTTAGAATACATTTTTCATTAAACTTTTTGTCTGAAAAATTTACCTTGTTATCTATATTGCTGTTCCTAATCGTCGTCTGAAATAAAATATTTTAAAAAAAAGTTTTCTCCTATTGTTTTTCTATTTTGTACTCATCATTATTACTCGCATGTCACACTGCACTATGTAGGTACACGACAACTGTTTAGTACCTTAAATTTAAAACTAGACTTTAAATTACAGTCAATCAACTAAGAGAATGTATAATTACCCAACTTTTATTGTAATAACAATAATATTTTTGTTTTAAAAATACTCTGCACAACTTATTATTTAATATACAACAATTAATTGTAAACACATTCAATTTACTTCATATTCAGTAGTTTTTCAACTTTTAAAATATTTTTTTTTTTAAATTCGAAAACTTTGAATGTCATTCATTTTCATTTTTCTATAGAGTTATATTGATTTGATATTTTTTAATAACTCGGTTTTAGTTTGATCTAGTTTGATTATTAAATTATGAACGATAAAATTACAACAATCATAATAATTATTATTTTTATAGAATCTTATATACAAATATACAATAATATTATATAGTATGTACTTTTATGAGTAATATTAGTAACGATATCAATAGCATTATAGTTATAATATTATAAGTATAGTAGAATTACTAGAATCACAGTGTGTGTTATTTATATCATAATTACTTATTCACGTCTATAAATAATAAAGAGATGAATTATGGTATGGAGTCGTGATATTTGTAGATGTAGGAAGCGGACAAAACGAGGTTGATAATTTATCACATAAATTACCGTGTGGCCTTATCATTATCTTCTCACACTGGGTATTGAGATCAACATATTTACACATCCGTTTAATGGATGACAAAATAAAACAAAAATTAATATATAGATAGATAGGTAGATTATACCTATCGATTAAATAGTTACACAAATATTTTAAAGGTATTTTATGAAGATTACCTAAATATCCTTTATCTCAAATAGTTATTATTATATATATATTTTAATATAATCATACTATACCTTCTATATAGTATAGTTTTAGTAATGAATAGTGTTACGCCAATATTTTTGTAATATGATGATCAATAACAAATAACTTTTTCCATTACTTAACAATTTAAACCAACACTAAACACGTAATATTAATATTATTTATCGAAAGTATTTCCAAACATTTATTTAATACGTCAAGATTAAGAGTTGTAGTAATATATCACAGTATATTTTAAAAATAAACATATAAAGAAAATTAATAATATATTTTCTTAGTGTCCTAGTCAATTTTGTCAATTAAGCTCATTTAAAATGCTTGCTTAAAGTATTGGTATTTTATGTAATTCACATAAGATTAATTATCTTATTTATTCTTCAACCAACGCTTACATAAAATAATGTAAAATAATGATTTTGATTTTTGTTCTCAATTATTTAGTAGTGAAAATTATGGGTTTTGTAGGACTCAAATTGCAATACCTTTTTATATTACATTCCGACAATATAAAGTCAGATGATCGGTAAAAAAAATAATATCATATAACATCATGTCATATTATAACGATTCTAACATAATGTGTGTTATTGTTATTTACACTTAAAATATTACTATAAATATTAAGGTGTAGTTTAGTATGATTGAAACGAAATACATAAATTAAATTGTTGCATGTGATGTGCCAACATATTTTAAAGTGTTTCTGGTGTTTATCTCATAAAAAAACATGGCTATGGAAATCTTAAATAATCTACTTACTTATGCTACTAAAAATATCTAGTGTCAGTCCTGAATAATTTGACCAAATATAAAGTTGTTACATTATTTTCAAACACAGGTTAACCGTTTATTTCAGTTACACCATGTTGAATATGATAAGCCCAGGTCTTTTGTATAGACTATATAGTAAATTTGTATCGTTATCATTATACCATACCATAAAATTGGATTTAATAAAATAAGATTTAATTATAGATCGAGAATAATACTAAAGAATTACTCTATCCACATTCTACTAATTTTTATGAGTTTTCAATAAAACGATCACGGACTTACTCAAAAATACCCATTTAGTACTCAGAAATTGTTGTTTTGCTTTTTTCACTTATTGGTATTGGTATTCCGTATACACACCAGACACCTTATGTAGTACGTGATATTAAAAACATAATTTTTAGAAAAGTTAATTTGGCAATAGATGTTTAATGTTTTCTGTATTATTGATTTTTATTAATTCTTATTATTTCTTAAAAATGTATTTATGAAGACAGAAGTGTCTGTGTAAAGAAAGTTGATTAAAATTTATCAATCATAGGATTAATTAAGAAGATATAATTACTTTTATTAAAGCAATATAATATTGTATAGTCTATTGTTCCATTATTATTATTATTATTAAATAAATAATATGTTTAAATTAAAACAATTTCACATTTTTTGTTGAAATTGCATTTACATTAATATCATACCTAGAATCAACTGTTGTTCAAATCACAATTTTTGGAAGTTTGGAGGTTGTTTAACATAAACCCTTTATATACAAATTTAACTATATCATATAATATTTTACTGTGAACTGAGATTTGCCTATTATTTAAAATTGTAAATTACTTGTTAACAATGTTTAAACTATGCATAAATCTCAAAATAAATATTTAATTTTGTAATGAATTATCGAAAATATATAATATAAAAATACATTCTACTTCCTGAGTGCAAATTATATCAGTTCAAATAATTCAGTAGAACAAAACAAAAACTTTCGCATCGATATTACAAAATACCATGCATAAAATCACATGATATTTTATTTTAATTATAGTGTATTAAACTTTTTTGTTTTATTATTATTCAATTGACGTTGGGTCAAACATTATTTTTTCAGCATACCGGTACTTAATCATTATTACGGCAATGTTAACAAACAGCAATGGAAGATACTAAAATACACATTGCGCTAAACCCGCAGCGAATATGATTAAGTACGTGCTAAGGGGAAGTTTTTTCATTTTAAGTTGAAACCAAATTTTGTCATCTGAGGTTTACGTTGTTTTTTTTTTATTTTTTTACCCACCTCTAGTTTACCCCGAAATCCAGTGATTGGGCGTGTTCCAAGCGGTATTTTTCCGACGAGGAAACGGGTTATGCAATATGTGAGAGCACATGAACTTCGAAATCCCGGACGTTTGTCACCGCAGACTGGGTGAAGGAAAAATAGAATAAAAATATATTTAAGAACTTCGAAGAACTTATTTTTTTCCACTCTTTAGAGTCGCTTTATGAAATTACTTTTTGAAAAGTTTCTCATTTTATTACTTTTTCTCTGTGTCTCTCTCTGGTCCTTGCACTCACTCTTTCTCCTGAACCATGTTAAGTCTTTTTTTCTTATTTGAAAATTAGATTTTCACCAGCCAAACTGCCGCTAGGGACCCGTCGTGTTATGAGTATGCAAACATTTTTCATGACAAAAAAAACTGTTACGCGTTTTCAACGTAATAATAATAATTTATTTTTTAAATAATATGTATTAAGAGAAAGCTGTATTGCTATTTTATTTTTATCATTAAACCACACAAACATTGCACAAATTATTTATCATATTATTTTAAAATCGTTTAATAGACATACATAACATTTGGTATTGAAAAATTACCATTATTAAAACCAATAATATAGTGTACATATTAAATTACCATGAACATACATTTGAAAATTATGATATTTTTTTAAATGTATCGTTGACCCATTTCTTTAAATATGACTATAAATCAATAATACATTTATCAATCACATGGGTTTCATAAAATAACTGTTTCTTTTTGTTTCTATAGTAAAAGTATATTATACTAAATAAAATAGAAAAAAAAAATCAAAAACATTTTATATTATTGGATGATAATAATAAATATTAAATAATAAGAAAATTAAGAAAATTATAGAGATTGTTTTATTTTTAATTCGTTTCCTCTATTATTTTTATTAATTGCATTATGATTCTAATTTATTGATATAATCAATATTATTACAAACTGAATGGTTATAATGTTTACTCGTAGACGATTAAATAATAAGCTGTTCTATGATAAACTTAACTTCATTATAATAATATTTGAGTACCGAGACGAAAATTATACTCATAGAAAAGTATAGGTTTTTATTTTTAACGTAGTTAATATTAATAATGCAATATTATTAATGCTGTATAATTCGTTACTACCTTACTGCACACGATTTATACTGTTTTTATACCTTATTGTTTTAAATCATATTTACGCAGGGAACGCTAGTCCTATGTGTTTTCTTGACGTTTATTACTCAGAATGAAAAGTTGACATCAATTTAAGAAAATGATATGCCCTCCATAGAGCAAGACCTTACGACGCAGAAAACAAGGACTGTGATAGAACGTTTTTAACAAAACGAAAATATACATCTACAACTGTTCATATTAAATCGACTTTAATTTAATTTTTACATCGCTGAATTAATTTATTATCTAGTTTATAATATGAGATTCGTTATTTTATAAGACAGAAAATTATTATTTTGTTAGGCCAATAAGCTACTGTTAATCTTCATTACCTAGATTAACGTGTATTAAGTCTATCTTAAATGTATATTTATTCAATAGATGTAAGCCCAGCACATGGGGGTGCAGGGGAACACGAGATGTATACAAGTGCGTGTATAAATATAATATATAATTATATACACATCAACTGAACTTGCGAACAGACCGAAAAAAACAAATTGGAATAATGTATACTCATATAAATAACATATTGGTATCGTAAACTGAAAAAATATAGTTTAATCTAGCGTTATTACTACTTAATACACAGTATTATCCCGATCTTTCAATACGTTCTTGTGTTGAAACATTCAGGTAGTTTTTTTTCCTTATTGATATTTGTAACAACTTCGCCATTAAACCACCATTAGAAACATTCAATTTACAGTATATTAAAATACTAAAATATTGAGTAAATAATAATAACAAATTATCGGCTAAAACAAAAAACCATAAAACATTTTAATATTTTAATTTTGTTATATAATTCATTTGATTTAAAAAAGTTAATATAATTAAAATAATTATATTTTTCAGTTCTATATTTGGTCCAAAGAATGATTCGATGTTTAAGTTGAGATTCAATAAGTTTAATAATCTATAGATTCAACAAGTTACATTTAAATGTTTCATACACTTTCATTTACTCTTTTTCGTATTTATCGGGAAAACGTATGATCATCTATCATCTTAAAAAATGGATAAAATGATATTTGTTATACAAGTTTATTTTTGTATCTGAAGACACTTTGTATACAAAAAAAAAAAATGTTAATCTTCGATATTGAGGGGTATTCATTGATATCAATTTAATCTAACTCTATGTCCTAAAACTCAAAAGTAAAAAATCCTCGGAAAAACTAAAAAAACCAAAGGAAAAACAGAAACATTTACACGACCTAGCTATAAATCTAATGGATTTTGCTTTTTGATTTCAAATTTTCACCAAATAATAGTTACACGTATTTTATTTAGGTACAATAGGTACATAGGTGTATTTTCAAATTATTTCAGTTATTTTTCAATTATATAGTATTTAAATATATAATATAATTTTAAAATCATAGGCTTTTTCAATTTAGTAATTTTTAGTACAAATATATTATGGTATTAATTTTTTTTTTCAATTCAATTTTTTATGAAAATAAAAATTCAAGATTCATCATACATTATTCTTACAAACGGCGTAAGTCTTTTACTGCATAAGAAAACAAACTAGCTAGGGGTTTGATATAATCATATTAACTTTATAAATTATATTATATAATATATTTAAAATACGTTTAATATTAATATAATAACTCAAATAGTTAAATTCCTTTATGTTCAAGAATTATTTTTAACTTATCGGAATATAACAAATGATAAGCAATATAAACAATATTTCACTAATCGTAAAAAACACAGAAATATTCAACAAAATATTATTCATATCATAAGTGCTGACACAAATAATTATAATAAAATAATTAAGTGTATCGTTCAGAACTAGCGGCGAAATGGCGTTTCGAATCATGCAGCAATTAACAGCTGAATCTATAATTCGATAACGAAAATCATTGCAATATAGAGTTAAAATATCATTGATCCATTATCGCCCTATTTTAAATGCATGAATTAACTCGTCGTTTGATATTAAACGGCAGTTGCGCATAACCAGTCCACGTTATTATAGTCACAAACAGAATTTGTAATATTATAATATATTCTCACATTATATTTTGTTTACTTGTAGTAGCACGTATGTCATCTACTCACCAATGTACCCAGATTGCCTAAACACCGCGCCAGTCAATGAATATTAATAAGTATCAAAAGTAACATCCATTTTTTTTCTAGACTGAAAACCACTCAATATATGAATATCTCAATATTTGAAAACAAAACTAGTGGTGTTATTTTTATTTCATTATTAATTTATCATATTTTTATTTAAATAATAATTTATTAAATTCGTATAATAAATTTCAATTAAAAATATCTTCTTTTTTTGTTGAATTTATTAAAATTGAATATGGCTCGTTCGCCAAGCTACTATTATACTGCATAATACCACAGGCTGTATCACTCAAATAAATATTATAATATAATTCATCTTCCAATATATTTTTTTAAGATACAATTTAAAATTCAAGTTACAATTTTCAAAGTATTATATTAAAATATAACCATCAATAAGAGATTATATTAATTAATTTTAGCAAGGGATTTTTAGGATACAAACGGGACAATAACTCGATTATACTAAAACTATAAGAGAAGTTGGATATTAGGAAGCAGGATTTGTACAATGAACCTTTATCCAGACTCTGTACCTTTTACAAATTATTGTATACTTCCGTGACGTATAGGTTAGGTTAAGTTAGGTTCTTGTTTGATATTACAACTATTATTAAAATATGTGTATATTTCATTCATGTATTAATGATAAAAGAATCATATACCATAATTTATGAGCACTGAAAAACAATAAAATTATTTATTAATTATATTTATTTGTTTGTCATCTAAAATGTTACATGATTTATTTCATACCTACCGTATCAACATCAGTTTCAGTTAAAATATAGAATTTTTTTCAAAAATTTTGAAGTACTTATTCTTAATTTCTTAGAAATAAAATATATTATATCTATTTACTAAAATTTAAATTAAAAACTTTGTTTTCTAATTTAAATTATAAATGATTTTAATAACAAAAACTCTATAAATTAAGTATATAATACAATATTAATAACAGAGTACAATAAATAAATAATATAAATATTTAACACACTTATTAAATCTCATAATATAAACCTTAAAACGAGATTGAGAAATAATTAACCGTTTTTTTTATAGACATAAAAATGTATTTAATCAAGTGTTTAAATACAACTATTACTATATATTATAACTGTTCACATGCACAAATATTATTTTTGTTTAATTAGTTCATTTTTTTTATATACATATATACTTAACTTTATGTATAAATAAGTAATAATGTTAATAACATATATTATTGTAAAATTCGTTTAATATTTAAACATAATACGTAACTATACACCGACTAGGTATTAAATTTCTAATAAAACAAAGTGATAAATTTAAAAACTTATAAATATATATAGTTCATATTTGTAGACAGACATTACATTATTTTAAAGTTATTGCCTTATGGTAAAAATGCAATGACTTATACATAACATTATGATTGTAAACATTTTTTTATTATTTTTACTGTGTAAAACATATTTTGTTTTTATACAAAGAAATTTAATATTGTTTAATATTTTAAAACCTATAGGGTACAGATTATTTTTATGCTTAAACGAAAAGTATAATTCTTATGTATACCAAAACCACAATAATGTATGCGAAAGTAGATAAGACGAGTTTTAGATAATTTTTACAGCTTAAACATTCCAGATACATAACGTATTCATTTAATAAGTTGAAATATTATTCCAATGAATGCAATAAATTAAACCCTAGAAACCAATTAAAGGAAGTATAATTTGTAAACAAAAATGTGTGAAAAGTTTTTGTGACATAGTTTAGTTTGAAATTAGTTGAGATGCTCTATTAACTAAACAATGCAATACAATTAATCAAGTAAAATAAATGCTAAATAAAATGTATTAACCGTATGGTTTGCTGTTTCTCGTAATTATCTTTAAAACTATTTGTAAATCTGAGAAATTACACTCTTAGAGTCAAATAATGTTTTATTTAAAGTACGAAATCTTTTTTTTATTTTTAACTGCTCAAAGGGACAAACGTGTTGTCTGAAAAAAGGTCACATTATTGTAAAAATCAATGAAAAATAACTATACATTTTATGTACAATACTTTGGATACCTACGAATGACAATAATGCTTACAAATATCAACAAATATTTTTTTTTTTACGATATTGTATTATTATTACAAATATTAGTTTTTGAAAACACAATAATTTAAGCAATACGTATATATATATGTGTGTGTGTTATGTATACATATTACATATATGTATGTTTAATTATTTAAACAACATATTTTTATAACTTTAATAACTTGTAACTTTAGATAACTATATATTATATATATTATTTATAAGCAGTACAATCTTATAAATTTATAATATATTCTATTATACACGAAGTATTATTCAAGCAATTATTATGAAACTAAATTAAAGTTAATAAAGTTTATTTCGTTTTCATTTTAATATAAGTTAAAAAACGCCATTGGTGATTAAGACGTACATAATATATTATAATCAGTGGTGGAAAAAATAACTATGTATTTAACAGATGTTTCAAGTAAACACATAGTACATTTATAATAAAAAAATAATAAATTTCAATAAATACATTTTTATTTGATTTTTTAATACTTACTAAAGAATTAAGACAATTGATTTTAAAATAAATACAATTAATTGTATTATGAAATATAACTAGTGAGTGATTTTAATCATAATACCATGATTAAAAATGCAATCATTACCAATGAATAATTTTACTTGTCTGTATTTTTATTAGTTATAAAATAAATTTGATTCTGTTTAAGTAGTGACAAATATAACCACTTCGATGTACGTATATTAATGAAATTCGTTAATTTTAAATTATACATAATTATATAATTTATATTAACTTTAGTCGTCGTATAATCATAGAGCTTTTCCCAAAACTTAAAATTTACCTAATATTTTACCAGTTACTATTAATTATACTTTTTCGAATTAATATTTTGGTCGATCGACGTATTATTTATTTTAGTTCTAAATAATTAATATTATATTAATATATTGGAGTTGAATTACAAGTACAGTAAACCTACTCGGCTACTCATACATACATCTATAAAATTATTGTTATATAATCTACTACCAACAATTCATAAAAAGAAAAGGAAATGTGATAATCAATAAATGTGATAATACTGTTATTGTCTGTGTCTCATTGTTGTTGGAAAAATCCAAAAATATCAGTTGATGGTTATGTATACGGATTCTACATAAAACCAAAATCGTTAAATTTTAGTATAACTTTGGAATAAAAGCTGATGGACTTATATTATTCCTTTGCGAGTAATTAACTGTATACGTCAATTTATATTGGACTTTTAATCATTGATAAGGAACTTAATTATTCCAAATTATTTATTTTATTAATATTACACTACATATTGTACAAGTTAGAAAGCAAATGATCTAGATACCTAATCAATTGATTTTTCTAACTAGCCGGGGAATGTCGATGGATGGTTTAAAATACAATGTTTAGTTTTATATATTTATCAGATTACTTAATAATTAAAAACATTGTAACATTTTTGACTTTTCGATTTGTATAAAGCTGGAATTAAGTGTAATTCCATAACCTATTTTTATACCTGAATCGATGGTTAAATACAGTGTAAACAATTTCGTTTTGATCAAGACTTAACGCAATTAATATATTTTTATAGCACAGAAGAAGTCTTGACGACACAGTCAAATACATAATTCAATTAAAATAATGATAGGTATATATATATAACAATATCTACTATTTAAGTTTCTCATTAAGTTTACACAGCCTATCATCGAATTAAATAAATAAATTGAAAGTCAGCTTTCATCATACAAAATTTTGTACATCAAAAACGCTCGTTAATATCACATTATTAATATTTGTATTTGTATTATACCTATTAAACATATAAAAATGAACTTAGACTTCGAACTAAATTTATATATTTTGTATAAAATTTATGAACGTGAATAATTATAATAATCGTTCTTACTAATACTGTTATACATAGAAACCCTGTATAGTTTATCGGACAACGTGAGACATTAACAAAAGTAAATCGAATACACTCTACTGCAGACGTAAACATTAATATTGTTAAGAAGTTAAACTTTATCGCTAAAACCCATTTAATTGGTAATTATTTCATCCATGTAAATCCTGTATTGAACAAACTTCTTCAGAGATAGAGATACATACAAATAATATTTAGCATAATACAATAATACATAGATAGATTTGTCAAAACTATGGATATCCGTACTTGCACGAGAGTTATTATATAGGTAGTGAAACAATTTAACAAATCATATATTGCGAATATGTTGTTGACTTATACTTTGAGCTAATTCAGAAATAGTTTCAGCTTATGCTTATCTGATTTCCTGCCATGTATAATTTTAATTGGATAAATGCTTTATACATCTTAAAAACATTAATTCTTTAGAAATTTAAAGATATTACATCAAACAATATGAATTTTATCTAGCACATCAATAAACAATTTGTATAATACATTTTGTATTATGCGTAATTTTTGCAACGAAGTGAACGAAATTGGATGACTGGCGAATTCCCGAGAGCCAGTGTTTATATGAATTTATTTTTATCAGCTATTTTTACACTCATCGCTGATGATTTTTTTTTAAACAAATTATGTATTAATTAATATTTCCCAGTATATTATTCGTTTTATCATTTTTTTTCCACTCAATAGTGATTATTTAATTTAATTTTCCAACTAATTTTCATAGATATTTTTTTTTTTTATGATTACGAATTAAATCGTAATTTTTGTATAGTTATTTATGTATATTGTATAAATATATTTCGATTTTTATAGTAAATTTTAAAAAAAAAACTGAAAGGTTGTGTTGAGTTTAAATCGTTTTAATAAAATACATTTTTATTTAATGACATATTTTGTTCCGAATTTATACTATCTCTTTTATAAAGTATTATTAGTTTTTTTTTTTTTATCGGCCCATATTTTATTTCATTTTAACGAAATAAAATTAAATAATATCACATAACAGTGTTCTCGCCTTACATGACTGCAGCGCTACCATTTGTATGTAAGTTTCATACATTTGGACATTTATTATATATACTATAGCAAGTAGATATACTACCATCGTTATTTGTTCACTGGTATATCACATATTAGGGGAAAAAATAGTAGTATTGCACGTGTATATAATAGACATAACACCCCTAAAAAAAGTTTAAGTAATTTTCTTTATATTTAATATTATCTTTAAAATATATAGTTAATAAAACCATTATACTATGAATGAACAGTGATATTCAACGTAGAAGTAAGATAAAAAAATAAAAGCAGATCAAGGATTTAAAAAAATAATATAGTGTACCTATAACTAAATCATTTATAAATTGTATAACCTATGCAGTCAAAAATATATATCAGACCAATTTAAAACTAAGGAAAATCAAAAGCACCATCGTTGAATATCAAAACCAAATTGCAATAGAAAAAATACAATAGATAATAAATGCAGACTTTGAATTAATTTATGGATTTCTAATAACATAAACTTTACGTCATAAAGTTACCGATCAATGTGTAAAGCTTGTGAAACTATAATAAAAAAAATAATTTAGAATTTTGTTTAAAGTAGTCGCTTTTTTCAGTATAATAATAAAAAAAAAATTTCCAATGTAACGAAATATTATATTATAAAAAGTTATAATAATGCAATTGAAGTATCTTTTTTTGGAGTATTTAAATAGATTATTTCTAGTGAAATAGTATTTTACAATTAATTTATTATTTAAAATATGGTTTTAATTTGATCTCATATCACATATATACAAGTACGCACAACCTACAAAAAAGGTTCTTTTCAGAGTCACGACACGATAAACCACGGTTGTGCAAAAACAACTAATCACAGCACGCCAAAGTCGGCACAAACACGACAAGGACAAGTAAACTCGATATATGTTCGGGAACGACAACAATGTCAAATATGATAGCGGTATCCGTGAAAACTGCAAAACGAGACCTTTTCATGGATATCAAATGCATTACAATAGGATGCAAGTAAATAAACATATAAAACAGTAAGTACCACAAAAGAGACAACTCGAATGTCCAAAACAGTGTGGTTTACTTGTTGGCTTCTGTACCGTCGCACACTAGTTATATGCGGTTACTTTTTCACACCACGTTGTCTGTCGTCTTCTCAATTCTTCGACAATACATTCGATCACGCATAACCTGGTTCAGATCTTAAAGAAAAAAAAGACATGAATGCCGTCTCAATCAAACCGAATAAAATAGCGGTGAATCCGTAACCAATAGCTCCAACAACATACGCAGAAAGTCATCGGCGCACAGACCATCGACCTACGTCATGGTCCAGTTCGATCGTCATCAGCTACCATTACAGCAGCGATCGGTCGCCGCACACACGCCGAATCGGCAGAATCGCAACCCATTCGTTCGAGTGTAAATCAACCACCAGCACCCGTCGCGGCTTACCGTCGACGACTCATTATACAGTCAGACATTATATTCACCCGCCCACGCGCCTGCTGAGGACCCATCTTTATACCGCATAAACGTCGTGTCACAGAAGTCACTTGTCGAAACGGACTTGTAAACGATCGATGCAGTCGCACAAAATGTTGACAGATTAATTTAAATGATTAGCGTGTCGGAAACACCGTCCATCGGGCCACCTGCTTAGGTAACGTCCGACAGTTAATGCCTCTCTTAACTCAAGTATAAATTAAAACGCGTTTGGTATTTAAATAAACGGATCGCTATTTATATCAAACATTCGCTGCAGAGTTCATTTATTCACAAGTAGTGACGTATGTATGTGATTTAGTACACGCCGTTTCAATTGACATCCAACCAAGAAGTTTGAATTTACGAGAGCAAAGAACCAAAAATCAACATGTCACGACAAAATTATAATCATCCGCCAGCAGAAACTAAAGCAGAAATAATCGACCTACTAGAACGAATAATCGCTGAAATAAGAGATGCCACAGAACGTAATAAAGAAGAATATGAAAATACGATAATAGAACTGAAAACCGAAATAACTGAAATGGAAGACTGCACGTACAGAGAACAATATGAATTGATCAGACAACTGTTTAACGACTCTGATTCAAAATTAATCATCGAACTCGTCAAACAGGCAAACAAGAAAATAATATAAAAACAGTAACTGAGAAAATGAACAATACAACATCCAGATTTATATCTAACACAAACTTAGATTAAAATGGTATAACTGTTTTAATTTCAAAAAAAAAAAAATAGCGCTTAGAAAAATGTTTATCTATTCAAATTGTTTGTTATTTTTTAAACATATTCAGTCCATAATTTAAATAAATAAGTCACAAAATACAATTATTATAACAATGTATAGCTTTGATTTAATAAAAAAGTAAAAATTATAGGTGTCACACTAGTATATAAAACATTGTTAGACGTTCATTATATTTCGAAGAAATTTCAATTATTTTAAGTGAGTGGAAAATAAATAAAATCGGTATTACCGTATTATTCATTTTATTTTCAATATAATATAGTTATAACTTATATTCAATGTTATAGTAATACTGGTTATTTAGATTTTAAACTGGACATTTTTATTATATATATCCAAAACAGTATAAAATATCGTAAATCCGTAGCAGGTACAGTATATAAACAACTTATTGGAATAATTTAAGCTGTAGATTAAGGAATCAAATTTGCATTTCTAACCAAAACTCATAAAAATATAATATAAATACAATCATTTACTTAGAAGTAGGTCAACATTTCTATGTATATTGAAAAAAAAAATGTCAAATTCTAACTAAGTTAAAGACGATTACAGCAACGAATGAAAGCTGTAAAAAGTATTTTGTATCATTTGAAGTCGATTGTATACATCAATAACATTATACAAAACTTACTTTTAATTAAACGAATATAAATGCCCGTGATCTATATGAGACATTAAAAAATTACAGCGTAAAAGGACTTCTGTTTCTCATAAACTCACGCTTACAAACTATATTTTTACTATAATTTAAAGCTCTGTTTATTTCATAAATTATCATATTATATTATAACTGTGTGAAGCCACAATATGAAAATTAAAGAACACATATTACGTGTACTCTGAAATATATACAAAATTATATCAATATGAAAATAACAAAAAAAAAAATATATCAGTACAAAATTGTTTGGTTATATTAAAAAAATAATAATTTCAAATAGTTATATAGTCTATAAGTTTACCTAAAATTTACTATAATTTTAGTGTAATTATTTATAAATTGTTTACAATAATCTGACATACAAGATAACATTAATAATAAATAAATATTATGAACAATATTAAGTCATATGTAATTACCTATTACCGTGTTATGACTATATTTTACGATAAAAGATTATAACAGGAAATGATATCAGAACTCTGAACTATACGAGAATATAATCTCTGTTTTATTTTTATTTTTTATCAGATTCGCCGCACGAGAATCGAGAATACAAGATCCACAAATGAAAAAAAAAACCATGAAAAGAAGAAGATAAAAAAAGTATTAGCTTTTCCAAACCTTGATGGCGATTAATCTTGCGGTGGATTTTTCACTTCACGTCCTTAATGTCATTTTCGTCGACTAATTGCCCAGTCAAATGGCTCGATTTGTAATGTAAATCCTGACCCACACCCTATCTTGCAAACTAGCATTAATAAATGTTGGCTTTAGCCCCCTTAGGCAACCACGAAAGATCACGACAGTCGACAAAAAGTACACATCATTATTTATTTTTTTATTCGCTTGACAGAAAATAACGACTGTGGTTTGGACAAGTGTGAGTAGGGGAAGGGGGAGTAATAGTGGTGAAAATGAAAGCCAGATATATTTTTTAAATGATTATCAGTAATACTCTATGGTGTTTTCATCAAATTTAATACAAACGCTTAGAGATGTCTCGACTTTTTGTTTGATAGTTTTAGTCTTTGTTGTATTCTTTATAATACCTCGGTAAACAGCACAGAGTCCATTTCGTGGTACTCGAAATGGACATTTTTCATGTAATATGCAAATATTAGCGCCACAAACTACAAATACAATCCACCCATAAAATATTTTATAGCCAAAACTCTGAGAGATGTATTCAAAAACACAAAAGACTAATCTAACCTATATAATACAATAACTACACTATTCTTTTGAGAATAGCGACAGAAATAAATAATCATACAACATTTTTATGTTGTAAATATATAATATAATACCTTTATAATATTAAACACATAAATATAAATATATTAACATATACAATATACATTATTTCAGATTAATTTATGTGGCAATTAACTCCCAAAATAAGTAGTAATTATAATTTACTAATAAAAATAAGGACAATTTACAACAAAAAAAAGAAGTTTGTTTGTATAAACTTAAAATGCGATTTTCTTGTCACACCAGTTGCATTTTAACAATACTCTCGTTGAAATTAATCCTTTGTTTTGATACATTTTACTTTAATCTGCTACATTTTGTATGGATTTCGTATTCAATAACGGAATGAGAATTGTAGAATTTTTAACTTTAAATACTCGAGATTAGTTAAAATTGTATTCCTTGAAATAATTCAACGTAATTTACTTTTGTCAAAATAGTGACATGTTTATTTTAAAACGATCTATATTAATATATATATAATTGTACAGGTATTTAACATCTAAATTGCCAATTATCTTGACTTGCATAGAAAAATACAATCATTTAAAAATAATATTAAGCACGATTTCATCCTACTATAAAAAACTAATCTAATTATTGTTATGTATATTAATATTGTACGATATCTTAACAAATTTATTAAATATGCTCGTACATATATCAAAACTTAAGTATAAAAGCCTTTTTTACGTCAAAGTACATTTACTAACAATTGTTAATTATGAGTAAGTTATGACAATAAAATACTAAACTATATGAGAATTTTTACCGCTTCATGACCTAATAAAAATTAATTTAGAATAGGTCACACAAGGCTGACTCACAAACACCTAATGGCCAAAGAAGAACCCGCTCAATGCACAGTCTGTGGGGTCAAACTAGCAGTGAAGCATATAATAACAGAGTGTTATCAATATTCAAAAGATTTAAAAAAATACAACATTCCACCCAACTTATATGAAGCTCTAGGACCGAATAGCGAAAACACATTGAACATGTTAACCTTCCTCAAAAAATCTGATTTGTACACTAAAATTTAAACCTACTGTTAAGAAAATTGTAATATAAATGTAAATAGTAACTATATATAATTAACACCATATAAATATTGTAATTTTAACCAACACTTTGTAATTTAACCAAAAACTAATAACCTTTGTTGTTGATGTTTTTTTAAGTTCAATTAAAAAAAAAAAAAAAATGAATTTAAAATTAAATAATTTATAATTAATGATAGATGAAACTAAAATAAATAGTTTTGCATAGTAAAAAACTAGAAAAAGCATTCTTATAAGTTATTTATTTTTAAAATTTAAATCAGTCATTTATTTTTGCAATTGAAAAATAATTTGTATCGGAATTCAGTTAAAAACACGCTTTCTGACATCTCTTCCAAAAACTATTGTTGGAGAAATTTTCTTCTTTCTTTGAAAAACTATAAGGAAAGTTAAAACTTAATAATTTTAAATACTTTAGATCATTATAATATTTACAATATATTTAACTTCTGAAATTGTTTTATTGAACTCTTTTTAAAATTTAAAAATACGACGAAGTCTCTTTGCAATAATATAGTAGTTTTTAAGAATATTTCATCATTGAGTACGTCATCGTCACTACTCATTAGGCACTATAATAATTGTAATAGACTTAATTCCTAAAAATATTTTATAGCTTGTTAATGTAAATATTATGAATTTATTTTTCCAATAGTAATGCGGTATGCTAAACTGTTCATTTTTTCAAAAATATTATATTGTATTGTATTATTAATAAATTATTATAATATTACATCAACTAATAAACAATATTATTATTACTCAACTTAATTAATAATAATCCGCGTTTAACGAAACGAATAGTTTTTTGGTATGAATATCCAAAACTTATTTAAATATTTTGAGGATGTCATTGTTTATATAATATAATAATCATAATAATATACGTATAGCAAATAATCCCTACAGTTTTTTTCTGATCACGACAAAATAATTAAATTCGTGAAAAGACAATTAGTTATTTTTGTTTAAATAACCACTTTAAAACATCAAATGTCTGTAAATAATTGTATATTTTTATTTTTTGAATATTATTTGTAAGACGAACTCATAAAGAACTGTGTATTAATTTGTTCAGCTTATTAACTTATAAATAAAAATATTATCATAAATAAATTTTAAAGAAATGTAAAGGCTACAAAAAATAATATTAATGTCTATAAAATATATTAAAAATATTTTATGAGAATTTAAAACCCCCTGGCTTATTAATTTTTGAATAAAAAGAAAATATATTTTATTGAAAACTAGTTTTATATAAATATTTTAAATTTGTATTTATATCAACCAGTTTTTCTTAAACTTTCCTAAACAAATTAATTTTAAAATTAAAACAAAAACACAAAATTAAATGTCAAAATATTAAGTATTAATGTGATAAATTAATTTATAAAAAAAAGAATTACTTTTACTTAGTATAATTGTATAATGATTGACTTAAATAAATATTTTGACTATAAAAGTTACAATATTCTAAATATTCTAATACCTACATTATACTAAACAATTATTAATTTTTAAATATATGCTCATCAACGTTTTTAACTAAATTATAAATGATACTTTATGGTTCGTTTTTGATGTTTTTCGTTTTTTGAAAAAACAAAAAGTTAAATGAAAAATGTAACATATGAAGTCATAATAAATCTAAATAACAATAAAAACACATTATTACACAACGTACATTTATTTGATAGATACACTTGTACATTATTTCTTGGTATTTTTATTTTTTGTTTATAATTCCAAAAAATATAAAATCATATTAAAATTATGGTACTTATTGAAAACTAATGTAAAAACAATTACAAAAATGTGTAAAACTTATATTACAAATATTATGTTTATCATTGCGGCAATTTAAATACAAATATTGAGCATGCAATGCAATTAAATATGATAATTGATATAACATAATCGGGTTGGTAATTATATGAACCTTTTGATGTCAAACCATCTTGCAAAGCTAATCCGTTCGCTGAAACAAAACATATTTAAACACATAAAATATAAAATATTATACTCATATTAAACATTAATGTTGTTACCAATGTAGAAACGAGTAATGATAAAAAAAAATATACCATTTTTTAATAAATATAATGCATAAAAAATCAATTGCCCTTAAAACAATTTAATTCTTTATATCTTTGTATAACTGTTGTTTTTAAGTAAATACTATATATATATATATTTCCATAAATTACAACATAGCAATTAATATTAGTTAGCTATCGCCCAAATTATAATCACTATATAGGTAATCAAAAAATGAATTAAGTGTCGTATTCAATAATTATTATATTTAAATTGTGTATGTTAATTTAAATGTGAGGAATATCAGAAATATTTCACTTCCGACTACGATATTATTTTTCATCGTTCAGTATTCGATTTACATTTCCCACTTCGTCGAAATTTATATTATATTGTGAGGTGTAACAATTGTGATTTAAACAGGTACCTATATTTCTATTCATTGTTATTAATCCATCGTGTGAATGGCAAATCAACATTTAAAATTACAGGTGACGTAATAATGCTGACGAGTTGACAAATTCATTATTCGAGTATGAATATTAATCCTTAAATCACGACATATGCAATTTTGACATGGCTATAACAATAGGGTCGGAATTATACACATTCGTATATATTATAATAACTAATCTGTGTTTAGTATACATGTATCAATCCACGCCATCTAATACGTTTTGGATAACATCACTCAATCGCTGAAACTATTAGAATTGATAGTATGCAAAATGGCCGAAACATTGGTGCAAAGACATAACTATACACACTATTTAAATATTCTGACATACATATTATTTAGTATCTAATAATATAATACAAATAACACGTATTATAATATTAAATATCCAAGTACATAATACATCAAAAGCCATTTAATGGTTGTGTTAATAATTCTAAAATAAGTTATATAAACCAAAATCCCGGCTTCAAAAACGACTATAATATTAAAATAAAAATTTAAAAAAATATTTTTTATTATCTTAATAGGTACATTCAGTTTTTTTTTATTTAAATTTAGTTACATCATGATGGTTTAGTCCAATTAAGATCTAAATTATTTTATTTAAGATTATTCAGTACATAATTATAATGTTTACCTGGTGATATAACATGTAGTGTAAAAGTAGTAGAATTCGTATTGCCAGATTTGCAAGTGTACTTTCCAGAGTCAGCTCTAGTAACGCTAGCAAGTGTTAGACGACTGGCGAAAAAGTTTGATGATCTGTCCGTCTCCACACTCAAACTTCCTCTGCGGTCCTATAAAATAATATAATTTTTTTGATTTTAAAAAGATTTGATTTAGATTGTATTTTTTTCTCCAAAATATACATATCTTATGCTAAATGTATTGATAACCGTATCAATTTGATTAAAAATGTGGAAATATACTTAAATTCTTTGTAAATTTTACTGCTTTTCTACTCTTTTTTTGAATTTGTACACTAACACTATTCAAAACTGTTTTTAAATTTAAAGTTTTAAGAGTTTAAAATATGAATAATAATGAATTCTAAATTGAATTAGAAAATTTAAGAAAAATATGCTCAAGTAAATTCTATAAATAATTTTAATTTGGTTTTAAAAATTTTATCGGATAACAAACTACGCACACTCTCATGAATATATGCATCAACTGTCACCTATATTGAACTCCTAAAAAACAATTGGAATCAAATTTCCATAAAACTGATAGTTTTAAATTGTAATAAGATTAATGTATATAATATAGGGTAACGCATAAGTAGCTGAATCGAATTAGCCGAAAACTAATATAATATCCCAAATACATAGATATATGTAGGTTTTCAGGTATTCTATATTATAATATTATAATAAATCAAAAAATACGGTTTATCGATTAAGAAAATAATCGAAGTGATTTGAATGGAAGAAATTAAGTGAAGTGATTCAGTACCATTCCCAGTTCTCGATTTTACAATATACTCGTAAAAAGGTTAGGTCCTTCTTTCTCACATAATAGTTACACTTTGAATAAAATAAATTTAAAACTAATCGTATGCAAAAAAAACTTTTCGTGTATAGTAGGTTGCTAAAATTAATATTATTTCAGGGCTAGTTATGAATCATAATATTTGAATAACGACATTGGGCAGAGCTTATAACGTTTAACTAATGAATAAATCACAGTTTTTGTTAAAAACTTTATAAACTTTTTAAATGTATTCTCGTAGTTAAAAAGTGAGACAAATTTTAAAAATAAATAATGTATAATTCTAATTCTAAATATTTTGACGTTCAAACAAAACCACAATTTAATCCTCAAAAAAAAAAAGTTTATTTTACAGCATAACTGTACCAATGTATTATACCAACAATTATTTAAATTGATGAAATGCGTTCATTTTTTTTTTCAACACGTAAGCAGGTAACATCAGTTTCTGTGTATTATGTTATGTAGGTATGTCATTGTGAAATAACAATAGCTCGATATGACGATATCACCATTGATGAATCACTAAGAAACTAATAACAGATAAAATTGAATAATTCCACACATATTATTATTATAGGTACATAATAAAAATCACGTATAAAAATAGTTCACCCAAAAAAGGAATAAATCGTATTAATAAACCACAGACACGCAAGATATAATATTTATTGTGGTAAAACAATAAACTTTTGTTATTCAATATGACTAAAACCAATGGTATTATCAAAATAAGAACAATAACTGTTAGACACGTTTGAATTTATATTTTTAATAAGCTAAAAATGTAGCTACTCTGCAAAATACATCTTTAATAACAATAGATTTTACTTTTGAATAATATTCTCATTATTTAAAAACCAGGGAAGTCATTCTACTCTATAGTGAGTTTTTCGTGTAGTAATTCATTGAAAAGATACTGTACCTATTGGATGTTTTAAATTTGAATTCAATAATAATATAATAAACGATTTAAAGCGGAAACGTTATAACAACATCTATTTCTAAGGATATGGTATACCTAATTTATTTATATCACTATAAATAGCTTATTTTTCTATTAAGATAACGGTATTTGTTTAATTTTCATATTATATCATACTATATTCTTGTTATTAACTTATAAGTCAATACCACGTACCCTCGTTTTACAGTTGGAAAAGCTTCGAGTAATGAATACCTTGAAATTAATCTAATTATAGTGAAAATGTCAATATGTAATATTAAAAATTACTAAAAAACATCACTGATACATTCTTTGCTACACTTAAAATACCTATACAAATACAAATATGCAATGAAAATAAAAATAAGGTCCTTTAAAAATATTAATTATTATTCTGAAAAATAACAACAATTCGATTTTTTATAATGATTAATTATAAAATTATATTCGTAATTTTTAAAACCCATAAATTTAATTACAGTAACTAAAACTAAAAAGTATTTATTAATTTATTCTGCATTCTGTGTTCACAAGAAAGTAGCAATAGAAAATTTTTTATAATTTCTTAATATTAAATATACTATATACATTTAAAAGAAGGAAACTTTAGTCCCGAAGTACTAACTTACTAACTAGATCAAATTTTCTACTCTTTAAGAAGAATGAAGCAATTTTATAGCTCCAAATAGCGATGAAATATACTAAAAAACCACATACACTCACATTCTTAAACCAATCCATTCATCACCCACTCAAAATCTAAAAATGGAAATATAAAATAATAGTTATTCGTGTTTATTCAATGTAATATCAAACTTATTCATCTTTAAAGAAAATTAGTAAAGTAATACTATAGCATTTACATGTAATAATTAATAATATATTAATATAATAATATGAAACACTATTTTTTGATAATTATAATTAATTGTATATTTTTTTATGATATCAAACATATTTCTCAAATATCTGCGTTTGCACATTTGTGCATTTTATGAATGTAGTTTACTATTTTTCAAATGAAACATTTCATTTTAACAAGATTATTATAATATATTATGTTGAGCGCCCGGGAATTGGGCCACCATAAAATTTTTAATTTTTATAAAATAATATTTTATATAAGTTTTATTCAGAGTTCAATCAGAAGTTTAAAATTAAAATTAAAATTAAAAGCGTAAGGATGCCAGGAAACGAACTTGAGTTTGAAAAAATGCGAAGAAGGTTAAAAAAGACGGATTTGAATTTTTAAAATCTGTATCATGTTATTATGTATTATAATTTTATTTTTATATATTAGAAAAAAAAATTGTTAATAAACGTTACATACTTTTGCATTTGTCTGTTATACATTTAAGGCCTAATCTGCGGATACACTTTAAAAATATAGATTTAATTTGTGGCTCAATCTCTGAGTAGTAAAACGTAAGCTAATATTTTATATGAAGCCGGTAGATTAAAATATAGCCCAATTACCAACCGCCTATTATTTTATCTATAATCTGTGTAGATTTAAGTCCCTATCTAAATCACTATATTTTATGAAAAATTTAAAAATTTAAAAATATAAAAATCTTCAATTAAATTAAATAATCGCAGAAAATATAGTATATTTTTGGAGAATTTAGCTTTAATAACAGCATCATTCTTGCGGAAAAAATACAAAATAAATCATCCAATTTTTTTTTATATTATTTCGTACGAGTAACACTTAAGGAAATTGTGTACGTATTTTTTTTTTTAATAATATAAAAATGCAAGTGGATTTCTTTTAGTTAGTAAATTATTTTGCTTTGTCTTCTACAAATATCTTTTTTACTTTAAAGTTTTCATATTTATGATAAAACAATTAAATTAAATTCTAATTTTCATTAAGATGTGATAATATACAAAACTCAGTTGCATACAGATATTCGACATTAATAATAATTATACTTGCATAACTCAACTAACACGTCCTCAGAGTTTACTCGAAGATTTAAAAGTGCATTAAAATATTGTTTAAAAATTAAACATAACATAGGTATCGTAAAGGTTTCATAAAAAGTAAATTCATTTATATCCCTGTGCTTCGTAATTTAAAACTTGGTTTAAGGAGAACACTATGTTATTGTTGTTTTAATTTCATGCACAAAGTAAAAACTTGAAATTTGCTTACGACATTCATCGATTATACTCCATCAAAAACAATAACAGTTGATTTTAACATGCCTAGTAAGTAGTAGTGAGCAAATGATTCTTATTAACAAACTCCCTGACCCAGTTGTTTCATATATCTGATAAAACCCCTGATCCCTAGAAATCGTGACATGTACACCATATACCCAAAGCCAAACTAAGATGAGGAAGAGCATCAACAAAGTATTAGCTGTATATCGTATTACGACTATTTCATTTCATTTCGTCTGCGTGTTCGCCTTGTCGCATTTTGATAAGAATATATATAAACATTCAATTACTTTTAATCTAGCTTTATTTATGTTCTTAATGATAAAAAAAAACATGTATTGGTTATCAATTATTATTAATGCTACAAATTTTCGAAACAAACTGAATAAATTGATTCACTGCTTTGAGCCTATACTATACTAGGTACGTGTTAGTCCCAAAGGCAACTATGCGAGATTTATGGCGATAAGCTTTAACCGTATCATTTCTCGTTCAGAATGTCAGTTTAGAAATGATTAATAGACTTTAAAATACAGAAAAATTGTCCAGTTGATATTGAGCTACCATTATTTTTTAATGTATTATGTTTTATAAATCCAATTTTTATATTTTATCACTTTTTTGAAGAAATCAATTATTTGAAATCGTATTATTTCAACCTAACAAATCACATTCAAAAATGTAATGGCTGATATTATGAACTAATATCATTTTTACGTGCTGTTTGAAATTTTCACCCATTGGAATACATTTTTAAATATGCATATCCAAATAGTTTCTGTTTAGTAATTTTCGAATGTATGGCATCATTAAAATAAATAGCAGTAAAATATGAATTTAATGATACACCATTTCGTACGAAAAATTAATTCTGAATAAAATTTGCAAGTGGAAGCTAATTTTAAGTTCATTTAATTTGTGTTATAATTATTTTCTATGGCCTAATATGCTTACAAAAATATCATATATAAGTGTTATACCTAACTTACGCGTAAGTCATAACCATATACCTATATATATTTGTAGAAAAAAAACTTAAAAGAAGTCTAAATATTGAAAAATAAATCATGTCCAAGATATTCTAACATAAATAGTTTATGAAAATATCAAAACTACTATTTCTGAAATACAGCTATTATTTTAGTTTAAATCTGTTATTAAATAAATATATTCACGTTTTTCTCAATTACTAAAAATATTATAAAAGTTTCTTATTTATGATTTGTTATAATACAAAATATAACAAATTGTCTACTATAAACTATTCTCAATGTTAATCAATGAATCAAATTTGAATCAAATATTATATTACAATCTAAACTACGCGAATACTTAAGTAAGATTAATATTATTACGTGAAACATTTATGATTATGATTTATTTAAATTACAAAAATATAGAAATTATAAAATTTGATTAAGTAAATAAGCCATATAAAAAATAATGTATAACAAATTTGTTAAAGCTCTAGAAAATGGAAAAAATATAAAATATTCTGAAATATTAAAACAATAGATACGTATTCAAATTACAATACTTACATATAATAATTTGTGTGACCGCCAATTAATAATAGTGTTATCATAAAATTAAAATACATAATAATATACTTATTATGTAGGTACCTGTCAATTTTTTATAACTGTTATTGTTTGATTATATCCAATTATATGCGTTTGACGTAAAAATGTGTTTGCAATAAGAGTATCAAAATTTGACGATTTCCAGATGGATATAGAAAACTTCCCTTACTTTTATAACGATGTCGTGTTTTACGATAACTGATTTACCAAAAAAAAAAAAAAAAAATGTACAATCTTTTGAAGGTAATGTGTGGATGGTATTTTGAGAGCGTTAGAATCTCAAAATTCTCATTATTTTACAAAAGAGTCACTATAAAAAGAACTAAAGGAAAGAAGTTAAACTTACGAGTTACGGTTAAACTACGTAGAACGCAAAGGCTTATGTTTGAAGTAGTTTACAAATGTAATAATTAATTGTTTTCGTATTTAAAAAGACAACATGTCTATAACATACAAAAGTAACCTTTCTAAAGTGATTATTCTCATGAGATTAAATTCTCGTCTGAAACAAGCGGAACGAGAGTAATTTTTAGAATAATTGTCTACATTTGTTTTTAAATTTAATTGGAATATACGAGTACAAGGTTTATTTTCATTTAAAATGTAGTAAAAATTTGTTAAATTATGTGGTTACAATTTATTTAAGTAATTATGATGATAAATAATTTTAATAAACATGAATAACGTGTCTAGTAAATTACCCATTGGTAATTCATAATTTAATTATTTATTTATTAGTTCAATACATTATTATTCTAGTTTTAACCAGTGAGAAGGATTACTGGGGATAGCTAGGTAGTGGAGGAAACTATATTTTTTTTATTAAAAAATTAGTTTTGTTTTTTTATTGCAGAACGAACAACTTAGGCAAGCTAAGATTGGATGGAGTTTCGATGGCTTAGTAAGAGATAAAATACACACGTGTACATCATATTATGACAAATCTGGTATGATCAAGGTTCACTGGTTTGTACAGGAGTAGTTTTATTTGGAATTTAGAATAGGATAAAAAATAAATTCTCTGGACAAGTAAACTTACGTTTATTTTATGATGTTAACTAATAATTATGGCGATATTATATTATATGATGACACCCATAGCCAAATTTAAATAGCTTCTTAATCAAACTAATTGTATTCTATGAAGCTATTTATTATTGTTTATATTATATTAGAATCCAATATACTTGAATAAAATAAGATATTAAAAATTAAAAATGTAGTTATCGTTTAGGTAATAAATGCATTAGATTATATCAATTTATTCACTAAAAATAACACAAATGACAACTTCAATATTAATAATAATAAATTAGGAAATGAAATTCTGTGCTAAGTTTATCAATGGTAATAAAAGTATATCAGTCACCGAATAATAAATAAATAAAATAATAGCCTCATTTCATTTACGACCAACGTACTCATCATAATTCACATCCGAATCATAATTCTCCACTCCGTCCCTTACTAAAATCGTACAGTGAAAAACATATAAAACTGTATAATGACAATATCGTAATAGCACAATAATACCAATACGTGATCAATTGAAACGAATTTATGATTTTCGTCTAAATAAATTACAATTTCAAACGAAATATCCAGTGGATGGTCTGTACAAGAATCAGATTTATGAGCGGAAATAAAATTCTCCTAAATAGAATTTGGACTGTTTTTGTGTATTCTTTAAATTTTTTGACGAATAAGAGCCCTTGAGTTCGGTTAAAATAAAAATAATTTATAACACGATGTTTTTGTGTTTTATAAAATGTATATAAAAGTATCTGCGCTTGCCACCATGTTTATTATATTATGTGGCGAGCTCGGTATAATGTATTTCGTAAACATTATACGCACGTATGTATTTCACAAGCCGTTAAAATAGCTTATGAATTATTATTGTCGTTTCAAACGGCAAAAAATTATTTGTCTATTTATTATATTTTGTGTTGTTTCTACGTCCGGTAATTTTGACGTGTCGTGTGTGATTTATCGCGCGCACATATGCAGTTGAATAAATAAATCCTCGTAGACAGCGTACCGCGTGGTACACGGGTGATTAATAAAGATCGTATAATTTAATTATTATTACTATCATTATGTCCGTTATTAAACACTATATTGTTATTATTGTTATATCTTGTCTGATGGACCATCAAAACGATCGCGACTGAAGGAATAATAATCATTTTAATCGAACCGGGTGATAGAGTTTTGAATTTCGTTTTTATTTTCGTATGCGACATCATCAAAATTACCTCCAATAACCTTTTTTTTAAATTACCTATACGTGCAATTCATTTGGGGATTCGATATCGATTATCTTTTTTGACAAAACCTCACTTCCCTAATAATACCTACATCAGTCTAATAATATAGCTTTCATATTTTCAATATCAATTTCTCACAACATACCGATAAAACTAGTACTTAATGTGATAAGAGAACTAAAAACATACTTAAATTCATTTTTAAGTCTATCTACTAGCTTTCAAAATTTGACCCTTATCTTTACTTTAAATTTGATTTAAAATATGAAAATCATAGCATTTTTAAACAGTGATGATTAGACGCAATTGAAAACAATTAGATTGATATATTTCAAGTTAACTCTATAACGAATTGATATGTTTTCAGATTTCTTATGACATGTTATATTGTTCAGTACGTTACTTTTTGGTGAAAAACATAACTCATCAACTACAAATACTCCGCCATATTTTTTACACACACCGTAGTCACACACGCTCATGATATAACTTACTGCGCAAACGTTTACACGACACGTACGCCCACACGTAAACAATTTCCTATATTGAGCTCTTTAAAAACGGTTAGTTTTGAAGAGCACTCAAGAATAAAATAATTTTAAAGTTGTTTACGACTCGACCATTCGACGTTTTACGTATTCGTTATTATTGCACACAAATTCAAGAACAGGTCTTTGAGGGTGGCTTAATCGACCGTGCGTACCATTATCGATATGAGCTTGTCGCCGTGATACCACTGTATGCTCTGACGGGTCTGGTCGATCAGACCGATCCTACAGGTGAATGTTATCGATCCGCCCGGCGTCATTCGCCTTTCCAGTGGCTCGTAGTTGGACGTCTTCGACTGCTGGTCGACGGTGTCTGACTGTTGTTCGCCATCATCTGTGGAAGACAAAACAAAAAAATTGTAATTTAATTACAAAAAAAACTACTTTATAATTGTTTATCTTGTATTCTAAAATTATAACCAACAATGAACGCGCAATTTTTCACTACATGCGATATATAAAAATAAATTATGACCATAAACATGATAAATGGTGTATTAAAATTGATTTGATATCAATAATTGTTATGTTTTTTTTTCTATTATCATTTAAATTGAAATTTTTTAAGTAATCGCATCTCGCAGGAGTAGAGGGAAAGAGAAGAGGTTGAAAAAAATATTTATTTTTTTGTCATTATTTCATTCAAATTACAATTAAAACATCGTAATGTAGACATTTATCAAAATGTGTTTCCTTCATATACCTACCTACATACCTACGACGCCGGAATTATTTAAAACTGTTGAACCGAGAACCCACGAATACCTACTAGTATACTGTTCTAAATATTATATAATAATAAACATTTAGATACCATAACTACCAAAATGAATGAGACCTGCTGTATATAAAAGATCTTGTAAATGTGCATAACACTAGGATTATAAAACGAGAAAATGTTGTTTATTTTTTCATAAACGGTAATTTAATTTTTAAATAAACGCATAGAAATAAATATAATATACTTTAGTAATTCCGTTTTGTTATGACGTTCACAGTTCATAATATCATAAAATATTTTACAGGAATGTTGACAGTTTATTTAGAACAATTAACTTTCTAAGTCAATGTGCGTAAATTATTCTTAAAAATGTAAATATGAACTTTGTCCTTAGTACAATACATATGCCATTTTAACGAAAATAACAACAAGATTTATTTAATAGAAAACTATGAATATTACTACAATTATATAATATTATTTAACGATTTTTGATATTAATAAAATAGAATTTTAAGAAGTCATTATACAATCTGCATTATGTATTAAAAAAAGCCATTTCAAATAAAAAATAACCTGTCAATTTTATGTACTGAAAATTAAAACTTATATTATATTCATTTTCCTCGAATTAATACATTTTTAACAAATAAACAAAGTTGTACGTATGCACGTTTAAACATTACTAAAGCACCTACATGGAATAACATAATTTATGACAAGTTTGTCAGAAAGCATGGAAATCGTTTTACTTTATATAAATAATTTTAAATTAGTTTCATGACTGTGCATATATTATGGTAATTAATTTCACTAAGAAAATAGAAAATTTGGAGGATGATAATTTAATTGTACAAAAATAACAACGATTACCTACAAGAAAGTTAATATAATATACTATTATACTGAGTGAAAAATGTTTTTTACAACTTTTGTATAAAAAAACGTATATTGTCGAGTCTCAATACTTCTAATCTTAAGGGCCATAAAAATAAGTAGAACTTACTTCGATATTTTTCAATGTTATATAATATTTGAAGTTAAAGACATCAACTAAATTAAAAGGTTAATATCAATGACAACGGTGTATATTTGTACACAAACATATCATAGCTACAAGCATATTCGAAAGGTACCATATTATTCCATCGTTAATGGATCGAGATATGTTTAGCATAAATTTAAACACAAAACCAACCATAAGCCGTTTAAGTTCCATGATTTATTTATGCTACCCAGACTGGAATTCGTGTTTTGAGCTTAAAATATAATTTAAAACGTGTAGTTATATTTGGCTATACAATGATACTAGATCTTTATATTAAAAAATACCTTATAAAAATATTTATTGGTTTTATGCATAAAATATTTTGTAATATAAAACAATTTTTATCGAGTTTTGTATCCATTTTAAATATAAATTATTATTTAACTTCCATTATTGAATAAAAAAAAAGGATAGAGATAAAAAAAATAATCTATACATGTTAATATTATAATGGTTGGGACTCGGTATAATAATATGTTGTAGGTATATAGTACATGAAAATCTATGTAAACTTTCATTATTTTTTAATTCAATAATACATATTTTATTTTTAAGAGATAATGTTTGTAACCAATATACTATACAATAGTTGTTGAATGTACCACGTCATTGAGTAAATCGCTGTAATGTATATATTACATTTGAATCCAATGATATCCAACAATTGCATACGAAAATTTATATTTTACTTTTAACCCCTTCATCACCCTGTAGTATCAACTAGATTTACTTTCCTACTACAAAATATATCTAAATTGAAAATCTAAGAAATTGTATTGCTTTAAAATGATAATAACAAAATTTAAAAAAAATTTAAATAAAAAAAAAATATTATTTTGTACTCTGCTTAAAATCTAAAACACGTATATCGTATACTACAATATATAATATATTAAATTACGTACCTATCAAAATAATTATTCGACTTAATTATACGATATATTGGTACTTATTTTATAAACTACCTGTAAACGTTGATTTAAAATGTACAGAAACAAAATATCAATAATAATAGGGTCTGTTCTCATCAAATTATATTTTATCCAATCTTTTAAATGTCTTTCTTATAAGTAAAACTTTTGAAAACTACTTATGTTTTGTTTTAAGATTTTAACAATCGTGGAATTTATAGTAGGTATTTGAACTATATTGACAGGCTCTCTAAAATGATATTCTAAAAGCCACTTATAATTTCTTTATTTTATTCCTTTACAATAAAAATGTAATATTATAGGGTCTCGTACAGGCTATAACTACGTTAAAAAGAAACCTTATTATGAATATTTTTATATCAAAAAATAATATGACTACAACTAGCAACGTTACCCTATTGAAATAGGACCTTTACCTTTGGTGTATTAAATTTTAGTTTTTGTAATGCGTTTAAGGGGCATCACGTGCACGAGGTCTTTCGAATTATATGTGATAAAAATAACGAGGACTGCATTAGGTCATTGTGTAGTCCACAACATTTTTCGTGTCATAAATGATCATGAATGTATCTCAGCATGAAATATTACATAATACGGTTCCAATTATTTCGTAATGCATTCTTTCCGTATACCTTAGTAGTGGTTTTTCACCGGCCAGTTTACCTCAAAATTATTTCTACTATACTCGCTTTGCCGTATTATAGTATTCCTGCATGTCAGGTTAGGAATCGTCTATTTTATGTTTTCAACGTATACCTATTTTGACAGTGTAAAAAAATAATTTTTTTTCCATATTTATTATGCGCTTTGCAGTTCTAAATTCAGCATCACAAGCACAGCATTTCTCATTTATTATTAATCGAAGTAACAAGATATCTTGTTTCAACATCATCACGCTTAATAAATAAATTGTCGTATTATACAATACTTAATTAATATATCAATGCTTAGTAACATAGAATGACAGATGTTAGATACACCAGATTCGGTTATTTAGAATCGAGGACCTTAGTCTCGTCGACTCTATAAATATACATACATAAATAATGTTTCTAACTTACATTTAATTACACTTCTTAGACAAATGTTAGTACTTTGTAGTAGTATATATAATGTATGTCACTACGTAATTCTAGATAGGTAGATACCAAAATAAATAATATGTATGATTTATTTTTTTGTTTTTATTCTTAAGTACTTACTTTAGTTGTGTAAAATACTAAAATTTAATGATATAAAAATTAAATAATTTAAATTTTAACAATTGTTAGTACTGTAAGAAGAAAAGAAATGATATGATCACTTATAACAAATAAAATGGAAAAATCAACAATTTTTAATTCTGCTTATAATACATATTATATATTATCTTTTTATGATAGTTCAGTGAATCTAATAACACTATAGTTGAAAACTCATTTCCAAAAAAAACTGCAATAAAATATAACAATTTTATAATATTATCTACGGAAAAAACGACTTTTAGTTTTAAAAATAAAAAAAAAGTATTATTTAGAGGAAAATAAAAGAGTAGTCGAGAATGAAATTGCACCACTCTGTAACTTCTTAAAAAGTATACTATCTGCTCATTATTTTGAATACCATTTAATTCAACAAATTGTTTTCTGTTTTGTGATATGAAGTCAATAAAAATAATGCCAAGTTCTTATAATCACTGTTTGTTTTAACTTTTGAAATAAAATACAACAGAACACTGAATCAAATTTTTTTTTTTTCAAGTTTAAGTAAACTTTTGTATTTCTTTCTACCTTTTTTTACACATTATAAACAGACATAGAAACTCTAGTGACAGCATGATCTGTATTTAAAACACGAAAAATAAATTGAGAATAAAATAAAAATCACAGTTTTATTAGTTTATAAGTAATTTTATAACTTGTTTATTTTGTTTGTTTTTTTTTAAAAAATAATCTTATCGGCGTAAGAATATTATATTTTAGTAAATGGATGAAAAATAATAAATGATCAATAATATTAGATAACTAAATTCCCATTGGTGAAATTTCTATAAGGAAGCAGATACTTAAACTAAATTTATTAATTCACTCTTCACAGATTAAAAATATAATAATATGGTAGCCCTAATAAAACAAAAAATGTCATAGCGCTTGAGCTACTTTTTAAGTGTGATATATAAATATATATTATTTTATTTTATTTATTTATCAAAACACAATTTCCGTATCAAATAAAACAAATGTACATACTTTTAATTCAAACAATATCCTTATTTTTATAATAGTTTGGTTAATTTTTTTACTAAACCAATAATATAGAATAGTGATTAATTCATTCAAAGTGTTATAAATAAATGAGTGTTCTTATATACGAATTATGAGATTATGTTGTAATATGTGATCAATTGTTTAATTTTTTGAAATTAATGTAGATAGTAGGCAAAATGTTGTACACTTACACATAAAATAACTATATTAAGTCTAACTAAAACTGGTATAAACAAATTTAGAAACATTTTTGTAATCGACAATATTCATTAAATAAAGTTTACTGTAATACACTATATTCAAATATTTACGATTAAATCAATAATTTTAAATTGACTAGAACAAAACTAAAACTAAATAGCATAGATCATGAATTATAACAATAATTTAAATATATCAAATTCAAACCGGCAACAGTGTCATAAATTAAAGGTAATTTTATGTATTATTTGATTTTTACAAGAGGTAAAATGAAAGTACTTAATTATTGATTTTGACTAACACTAAAATTGTGATGAAATTTGTAATGACAAAAATAGTTAAATATCTTACTAAAACATTTTAGTAATAAACTTGAAAATTTTGGTGTAAAAAAAAATAATATTTATTAATTATTGTGTAATAGTCATAATACAATTTTATAAATAAAAACATGGTTCTTTCTAATGATTTCATTTAAATTTCACATTTAAGTTTTTCGTAAAATCCTACGAAATGCTTCTTTTTAACTAAAAACTATAAATCTTTTAAATGGATCACTTAAAACTGTTAAAACTTAAAAGTTGTACTTTAAATATATTTGTTTGAATGTAAAACCATTAATTAAATTTATAAATCATAATATTTTTAAGTTTACTAAAAACGTGTGTATGTATTGAGATTTTGTGGATAATGTTTTAACGTTTTATGTAGATTGTATAACATTAAATTAATTTTACAAAGATTAAATAAAATTATATATATGAATAAAAAGCGTGTTGAAGTTTATTTTGCAATATTAGTCACTTTGTTGTAAAGATCATAATTTATAAATATTATATAGATACTGATAAACATTAATATTTACCATTATTTTTATCATAAAAATAAAAGGATTATGTATCTGATGCTCATTTATGAATTAGGCTATAACATTTATATTTATTAGAAAATTAATTTTTTTTATCTTCCTAAACAATTATTTTTTATTTATTTATCTAAATTTAATAAAAGAGATTTAATTTGTGTTAAATATGTATAGCGTTTAACGAAAATAATAATACATAGAAGCTCTTTTGATCTTGTTTAGAATCCTTATGTGTAAGACATAAAGTTATAATATACAAAATCATCTTGCTCAATGAACTTCAAGGAAATTTATCGTATACAATTTTCTATTATCTGCATAAAATAGACACTACCATAATCATATATGATCAAAATAATTTTTATTTAAGCTCCGCTGCTAAAACATATATTTATATATTAATTAATTTACAAAACATATTCTTCAACAAATAAAAAAATACCAAATACATCTATAATCATGAATATTTTTTTAATTATAACTAATGACTATAAACTATAGTAATTCAAATCTAAATTGGAAATTAATTAATAAATAATAAATTATAATAATCCACATTTCAAAACATTAATGACGAATATCAAACTTCTAAAAATGCATTTACAATTTTGTTATTTATTTTATGTACTATTCTAAAGTCTGAGTAGAAATAGTTACACAATAAACATGGCACATAATTTAAATTAAATAATTAAACTCTTCTTTTTCACTTGATAAATTAATTTTGATTTGTATGATACAATTTTTATTGTAAATTAAGTATAGTTTGAACTTTGAAGATAAATGATAATCATTATCTGCCATAAACGCAGATCAACGACAGGGATGGGCTAAAAACACCTGAAAAAGTCTCGTTTCCTCCATGGCCTTATTATTTAAAATTTAAATATATTTAGTTAGGATTCATTCAATTTTTACGGTACTAAAATAAATCATAATTGATTATTTATAGTTAATTATCTTACAATTTAAAAATATATGAATATTATTACAAAGTGAGCATTTAAATATTAGAATGCATAAAACATCGTTTTGAATAGTTTAAAAACTATGTACTCAAGCCTTATAAATAGACGATAGGCGCGTATTTACCAGCGTCTAAATACGAGATAAAATAAAGCTATAATACTATAAACTATTGAAATTATAATACTTGTGTCTTCTGTAGCAAATGAATGAACTTTTTCATGTATGAAGAGGATAAAAAACATACTTGAAAATGATATGCTCCATAATATTCTGTCTAGTTTAAACATAATTATTATAGAAAAGTCTGAAGAAAAATGGTTAAATATTGACGATACTATCAAAACTGTTGTTAAATATCATAAAAAAATAATGTTGTTAAAATAACCTATTCTTAAAGTTAAAGATGATAATGATAAATATGATATAATATGATTATCTTATAAATTATAATTTTTATAATTATTTCCAATTAATTTTTATTATGCAATCAAATTAATATAACTGTTGACATTTTATAATTTAACGTAAACAGTTTTTTATTTTCATCTCTTAAAAAATATATTTTTATTGTTTTAAATAAAAAGGAATTTTCATTGTGTAAGTATGTTGTATATTTGAACTGGTACTACAAAATATAATATTTATTATAAATTTAAATCATTTTATTTTATCATAAATTTATCAGAATTATTAATGGTGTGCTTAATATTAATTATAATAATTTTATAATATCACGTATTGATATATATATACATATATCAAGTAAAATTAATGTTCCTCCCTTAAAATTGTTGACCTCAGCATAGCCCACCTGATGCAAAAGTTCAGGGTCCGGCACTCCCTAAATGGAATTATGGACAACAGTTAGAAGGTATGTCTAAAATAAATATTAATAATCTGTTCGGACCCTTATCTTACATATTTAATTAGCCTTCCAGCATTTTCAATGTCCACTTTTCCAGATGGTTCAAACATTTCTGTAAAACGATATTATATTTAAATATAAAATGGCAAGTCGTGTATGAATATTTTATAACCTTATAGTTATCTAATGTACAAAATCCTTTGAAAATCAACATATTTAAGTCTAAATTGATACCATTTAAAATTCAACTTTGGAACTTGAAAAAAAAAAGTATCCTTAACTAACACAATATTAATTATCATATAATTGATACTTCCGAAAATTACACCGGTTACAAAAATGAAAAATATAAATTGAGAAAAAGTATTGTATGAAATACTTATATTTATACCAATACCTTTGTCCTTTTTTAATCAATAGCAATATACTATATATAATACATCATTTCTAATATTGATAATAGCAGCAAAACTAGACTGTAGTTCGATTCCATAGTAACTATTTATAAATAAAAGTGCATAGAACACTAACACACGACAACACGCTTAAATTATATTTGTTTTTTTCAAATCAATTCTCTTAATAGTCGTTCTTAATATCGAATAGTTCATTTAAAATTGTTCAAAATAAAATAGCAATTTTGCAATTTTTAGTATGATATTTTTGTTTTATAAGTAATAGAAAAAATTTTCTTTTTATATAGGTACCTTTTATATTTTATATTATTTTATTTTTTAATATTAATATTTAATTTTATTAAATAATTAAATTTCATAGAGTATTCTGATATCATGTGAGCTGCTATACCTACCATACATATTTTATTACAATCATTATTGTAATGGATAGATAAATTAATACTTATACTGTTTACAAGATAGATCAGGAATTTACCTCGATACTTTTAAGACTAAGCAAAGAAAAGTTTTTAATGTTTAAGTTACGATTTAAAGAAAAATTATTTTAATTATAAAATTATAGATTATAAAGTCTAAAATGTTATCGATAATTTTAAGTTAAAATTAAATTCTCAACAATCATAAAAAAAAAACCATGTAAATATTAGTATTTAATATGAGAAAAAATAAAAATAAGTTAAAATAAATAGTTGAAGTTTACTTTGTTTCCATAATTCATTATTAAAGTACCTTCTAGAGTTCTAGAGCAATTGAAGAAATAAATCTTCTATGAAAAAGAAACCATTCGTTGTACAACATACGTATTATATATTATTATGTTCTGTTGAAGAAATAAGTCTTTACACAATACAAATGCGTCTTGCCAGTTTAAAAGTACAGGGTGGTTGTATATATTTAAGAAACATAAATAAAGAATTAATATATTATATAATAATATTTTCATATTTATAATTCCCAATATGAATTTAAATTACTATTTATTTTATTGTGATTAATATTTACAATCTATAAGTTTAGTTAATAAATTATCATTATGGTCTGACAGTGATTTTATAATTATTTAGAGATATAATTTATAAAAATCGATTAATTCTGACGGCAGTCGGAGTTTAGTAATTATTATTATTATTATCATTAATGTATAATTCAAATATGTATTAATACTAAGTTTAATAAAATTTAATTTATTTTTGTTAAATAATTCTATAAGTTAGAGACCACCCAATATAAGTATATTAATGAAACGTATATTATTGATCTATAAATATACAATATTAAGTGTTTTCCTGTTTCCGGAGTATTTGAAACCAGTTTTATTTGAAGCCAAACTTTTCTGGCTGTAAAATACTCAAGTCTTCTATTCTCATCAAAACCGATAAAATTGTTTTTGTATATATTTTTAATTAATTCGTCAACTTTATAATAAAAGATGTATTTTTATGACTTTAGTCAGTATATAGTCTACTTTAGGCTTAAATACATACGAAACGTGAAAGTGTTTTATTTGTTATCAAATTCATTGAATTCTTTCTTTCCTTTCAAATCCTAATATCTACTGTGCTAAATTTTCAGAATCTTGTTTAAATGAAAAAAGACATTACAATTTTAAATCTTAGATACGTATGCATTTTATTAACATTGTTTAATGTTTTTTCTAAGAACACTATGCTAAGAATAGTGAATAGTAAATACTAACTTAACAAGGTATCGATTTATTATATTATCAAGAAATTTTAAACAAGTTCAAATTTGAAACATAACATCAATTGTCTTATTATTATCTATCACTAGATACACTTTCTATTCAATTTTTAAAGAAGTATTGTATGCAGATAATTAATTTACCAAATAATAATTATTTTTTTTATTATATAATATTATTATAAATAAATTATAATTTTAAATTGTAATTTTTTTTATTGTATTAAGTTCCTGGTCATTTATATATATTCTAATATTTGAAATTTAACAATTTTGACTGAATACATTTTACTTGATAATACCTATGTGTTCGTTTATTTTACGCTACAGTATACAGAGTAAATTGCAATATTATAAGAATAATGTGTATATTAAAATATTATACCCACTATATTTATTAAATTTACAAAGTTAAGCCTAACACTGACTGTTTCAAAAGAATAATTTTAAATTTTAATCGTTTTTTTTATTAAGCGAGATACATAAATGATATACATTTTTTTTTAAAGTAAATGGTATGACATAAAAACTCAATAGGTAATTTATAAGAAATTTAACTTTACCCATTTTTTTTTTATTTTTAATCTGCGACTAGTGGCATAAAAAACGGTTGTTATACGCACTACGCATCCATGTATCCACTATGAGTGGTAAGTAATATAAAAATGTTTTTATCAAAACCAATTTCGAAAAGGTTTATCCACAATAATATTTAGTGAAACCATTTATTTTTGTCAATGAATGAACTCATATTAAACTTATATTATTATATTAGGCCATCTTTAAAATAAATATATACGTTTTAGTTATTTTAAATTCTGAGCGAAGCAATTAATGGTATTTATGTTACAATTAAAACGTACTATATAAAGTAGAAATATGATTCAATCATCAACACATGTGCAATAATTTTGTATTATAATCTCATGTTCAAAGTTTGACAAAATTAGATATTTAAACGAAAAATAACATTTTTTTATTTTTATGTAATTTTTAGGATTTGAAACTTTTTACTATTACATATACTATTATTATTAACCATACTCAACAATATTATCAAAATATTAGTAACATATTACATAAACATATTACCAATGAAAAATTATCTTTGAAAACATGAACAGACTGGCGATTTAAGCTCATAATCGTTTTTTGTATTTAGTGTTATACCATTCAGTTTAAACTTAAAACATCCATATTATAGTGAATTACTCAATGATGAGGCATACAAACAACATCTATTATAGAGCAAAGCAAGTACCCCGCTTTTTTATCAGTATATTAATATTATATAATATATAATACTATTTATATATATATTCTGCGGAATAGGTCGATGCTACAAACAAATTTGCATACAAAAGAAAGTTAATTGAAAGAAAATTAAAAACAAAACTATTAAAAAGATTTAAAATGCATACTGCATATATATGTTTTTTAAATAAAATAATTTTAATATGAATATTAATTATTGCTTATAAAATATAATTTACAGTTTTAAAAACTTTTAAAATTGCTATTGGCCGTTTTTAAATTGATTACTTTTAAAATTATTTAAATATTTTTTTTTTTTATATAAAAAATCTGAATCTTTAAATATTATGCACGTCACTGCAGATAAAATAAGAACAATAAATTAATTTAAATTCTATAGGAGCCCTAATTAACTGAGATATCCCACTGAATAAGGCTGAAATTAATATGAACTTATGAATGAATATGATTTCGTATGTAAATATCTATTCATTATTTTTAATAAAAATCGTTACATTCGCATGTGTTTATCCGTCTTACAAACGTACAATATAACAAATTTGCGTTTATTAGAACCAATTTTGCTTAGTTCACTATAATATTAGAGTAATTTTACCTATGATATGTAAAATACTAAAACATAGAAATGGTCATAACTCGCTTAAAAATTAAAATATCGTAAAACCCGATGAGAGATAACAGATAATGTTCTTATCTTTAAATGCTATGATAACTGATAAGTCAATTTACTTTACTTTACTATTTAAGCTATTAAGTAACACAAAATTGTTTCTACTGATCGCACATTTTCTATTTTTTATGTTAGTAAGACGGAGACGACACACTATACGGGTGTAGCATCATATAACCGCATTATATAAATCAATAAATAGTTTTCATTAATTTAAAATAAATATTTTAAAACACAGATTTAAATGCATTTTTCTTAATCAAACGAATAAAAAAAATGTATGTGTACCTTTACGACATCATCTTATAAATTTAAAAAGTCATAATTTATTATTTTATTATAAAATCACTGATTTAAACGTAAAATATTTTATAAAAAAATAACTATTACACTTAAATATTCCATATGACATGCGTAGTATTATTAGCTACGAAAAACTTTTAAATATAAGTCATTATTACTAATATAGGTTTATCATTATTTTAATTTTTTAATAATAAATATTAACATTTCTAAACATAATTAAAGTTTAGAATATTATTATAATTATAAATAATAATGATTGTAGAAAAAAAAATTTAATTTTATACTCACTAAAACTGGTTTCTCCCATATCACCGATCATCACGTCAGACTCTGTAAAATAATGCATTAAATTTTAAATATTTGAATGATCTAGAATAAATGAACCATATTTCTCAAATATGATACAATTAATAAAAAGTCAACTGACTTTATATGATTTAATCTTTTTTTTTTTTAAAAAAACAGGGAAACTTAATTTTTTATCGTATATTTCGACTATTTGGACTCATTTGAATATTCCTTATCACCGAATAGGTCACCATAAAGGATAATGCATGATAAATCATTGCATACGAAAAATTCTTCTAATTCGAGACACTATGTCAACTTCTATTTCAAAAATGATATTTTATTAATTGTTTATATATTATTGGAATATTCTTAACTAATATGCTATTATTGAATATAATGCTGTTTGTATCAAGACAAGTATTTTAACCTAGCTTATATTAAATAGGTATAATAATACATTCTGTTTTAGTTTTAGTTTATTATATGATTGTATAATAATATCATTGCTAGGTAATATTAGAAGACTACAATAGATAATATGAACGAATAGTGTTTTGCTAACTCACTTGCTTCACCATAATTTACGTCAAAATGATGTACAATATATATTATTTATTTATATTCTGATTATATGATACAAACTACAAAGTTGGTTTCTAATATAAAAAAAAAAAAATACTTTAAATAATTTATTTTTCTATTAGTAAAATTTAAGAATTAAATTTATTTAAACATTTTAAATTACAAAATAAAAACTAATCACTTATATTTTATAATATGATATAGTTATTATAATACATATTATATCATATAATATTACAGTTAAACCGTTTTGTTAAAAAAAAACATCGAAATAATCCAAAGCGGTTTGGTGTGTGAATAGATTCGAGGTTTAAATAGTTATTAGTTTAAAATATTTAAATATCTATAGAAAAAACTAGTTTTAGTTATACACGAATTTTTTTAAATTTCTACGATTAATATTTTTTTTAAATATAACAAAACAATACAAATTGTTTGAGAAGAAATCGTTACTACATGTAATTATTAATGCTTGAATCTGTCTAAAACTTACACAGTTGATAAAAAAAAGAAATTTGGCTTACTATTAAATTTTATTTTATTTAATTTCACTAAAAAAACTTATTAGAGATGTTGTATTAAACTTTCAAGTTTAAGGAATTAGAACTTAAAACACTTAAAAAAAAATCGAATTGAATTTTCAAGCTTTTTGACTGAAAAAAATCTTCTTGAATAAAAATCACTAATTTCAAAATATCTATCAATATTTCATAAAACTAATACATATTTTCAGTTATTTGTTTTAGTATTCCAAATTATTATAAAAATGACTGATTACCTTTTGTTTTTTTCCTTTATAATAATTTTTTTTTTAATTTCAAAAAAAGGTAATTTTTACCATTTATAAATAATATTATAAAATCCTTAAATTTTAATGTAGTTATTTTTGGAAATATGTTTTGAATTATGGTGTTTTTCTACAAATCCAAATACTATACCTATTTGATTATTAATAATAATATTATTATTGAAATAACGTAAAAACAATCTATACATGCGTAAGCTTATTATATTATCAAAATAAATTTGCAACGTAAATCGCTTGATAGTGGAAATCACCCTTTGGTATTATTCCACGAATAACTATTTAATATATGATCTAAGTTAAGAGGAAGAAATATAATTTTTTATTTATATTGCCAGGATAATAATTCACGAATCACGATAACAGTTTTTTTTAATTTGAGAGAGCGATACAACTTAAAGACGTAGTTTGAATTAACGAGTTGGCATTAAATGCAAGTTTCAAGTTAAAACATTTATTACAAGTTCATTTGCAGTTTTTATTCGTAGGGTTATAGTGTAGGGTTTGGTTAGTTATATACCAGAGGAAACCAGTAATGATGTGAAGAGTTATATTTGGAAATTCTTAAATGAGACGAATGTTTCAGAGTTAAGTCGAGCCCCACATATGAATACCAAAGAACCACAGTGATCTAACGGTTATATTCTACAGGATTTAATTTAACTTTGATTTTGGACTATACGAGAGTTCGGAAAAAGTCAAGTCTAATGTTGGCCATTTTTATTTTATTTTAGAGGCGGGGGCCCCAAATTAGGCGTTTGTCTAGTATAATAACAAGATATTTTATTTCAGTTAGACAGGAATAGTAGTTACATTGTTTAATTATATTGAGATATATATATATTATGACAAAAGAAAAATGTGACTCGTATTGATTTGTGTTCATTTATTTTGATCAACCAGTTTTTTAATAATACATATAGATTTATACTTTGAATTTTTAATAGGATTATATTCAAATTAAAACAATAATGCATTTTAAATTAAGCTGGTACCTACAACACATACCTATATAAATAATACCTTAAAATAATAATATTTTTATTATAAATATGAATTTATTTTGTATGTACAGAGTAGATGAATTCAATATTTTATATTTCTATAATACATAGAAACGAATATTTACAATTTTGACAACCAATTCATTAAACACTCATCAATCACAATAAAAAAAGATAAAAGAAAATAACCTTTCAGTAAAATATATTGAGATTTATTTTTCTTGACAATCATTGTGTTATTCTATCACAGTTCTAAATACAATTTCCAAGACTAGACTGACGTGGCATTCACTTATATTTTTATTTTAAGTCTATTTTATCTTTTATCAATGTATCTGACGAACCAATAGCATAAGTATGACTAAAGATGTGAACACAAACATCTGTACAATTCACAAATAAACCATAAATGTCAAAAGTTATTCATCAAATTAGTAACAAACGACCATAAACAAATCAAATTTGATTTTTTTTATAAATGCATATTATTAAGTTCTTACGATATATTCTAAGGGTAAATTAAATATAATGTTAAATGAAATAAAAATTATTAAAATCAAATGTTTTGTTTTATTTTTAAATTGTATACATATTATTTATTGTTAACACTTCCAATTAAATTATAATATTTAATATAAAATTATACTATTTTTTTCAATGTAAATAATACTAACATAAGTTATTGTATCTCAATAATTATAATAACACATTTTAGTATATTTCCATTAAAAAAAATTTTAATTGTCACGTAAACATAACTTTTTTCGAACAACATATTTTGAAATTTATAAAATTACACTAATAATTCTCAATAATTAATAATTGTAGGTGAATAACTATAAATATTGAAATATATTTTAGATGTTATACAAACAATATTAATAAAAATTAACAATTAACTTAATAGCAAAAATAAAGTAATCATTCTATAATGGCAAGATATTAATTAATAAATTACAAACATAATATTGGAATACCAAATGTTAGGTTCAAAAGAGCATTTAAAATATCAATATCGTAATTTTATTATCTTATCCGCGTTACCAAATAAAATTTTTCTTGATAATTATAATAATTTTTAAGTAGAATGCATGTCAAATGTTTAAAATCATATTAAATAGTACCGATAACTGTACAATTATTAAGTAGAAATTAGTTTCAATTGTTTCGACTGAATTAAAGACTTTCTATTCTGGTACACTAATCAATTTCATTAGACGTTATGAAGTTTCGCTTCAAATTCACTAATGCAAGCTTTGGCAACCTCAATTAAATCATTGGTTCAGTAATCTAAACAAATAGTCAATAGACTAGACTTTTGAGATCAAATATACTATTTGATAGTATGGTTTGTTATAGTTATATATGTATATACGACATAAGCGTTGAAACAATACTCTTGGTTAAGATAATAACTCATAGGATAGTGTAAAAACTAACTTTCTCAATACGATTTCACGTGACTTTACGAAAGGTAAAATAATTAAAGATTTATAGTAATAAAAGTTATTAAACAATCATACTAATTATGATTTACATTTACTAAAATTTTATATTTTTATTTTAAAGAGTGCCTAAAATTGAATATTTATAACCAAACAACCTTCGAAGTTTAATATTGAAGCATTTTGTAGTGCTCCATAAGGTAATGACAGACGCAAAAATTAAAAATATCTCACACATACATCGATTTAAAACCAACAGATAAAGCCCGTGTAAATGTATATTATTCACTATTTAAATTGTAAAAGTCGAGAGTCACCAACATTTAAGGAGCCCCAAATAAAAACATAAACTTATAATTTTTTTTTTCAATATATTCAAAAATTATATTGCATAAAATTTTCAATGATACATTTCTAAAAACGTACGATTATTGTTGGTCATAGCATACAGTATTGATTTAATTCCATATAATTCAAATCAATAAAATGAATATAGTGAAGTATTTGGAGTCTTAAAATGTTTATATTTTAATTCGAATAAAAGGAATTACATTCCTATTTGAATGATATTAAATAAAAAGCAATAAGAAATCAATTATCAATAAAATAAAATAATTTTTCTTTCTTATAGTCTTTCTAATCTTTTGAAAGACAAATTTCCAGATGCTTGATAAAACCAAAAAATATAAAAAGTCTAATTAATAATGGTTTGTTATGTATAATATGTGTATAATTATACATCATTACTATTTAATATTCAAAATCTACAGAATAATTTAAAGTATTTTTTAATGTAGGATAAATAAATTTTCTCGGGAGGAAACACCAATAATTAAACGTAAAAATATTTTTAAACAATAAAGAACCTAGTGATAAAATAATATTTTCTGAAAAGTTCAAAATTAAAAATTAAACATTTATTCTTATAATGGGCTTGTTAAATATTTAATTAAATAAAACAAAAATGATCAGAAATATGTAAAAAAAAAAAAATTGGATTTTCATGTGACATAAATGTTATTAAATCAATTAGCTTGTATAAAAAATATTTTGATGAAGAAATCATTAAATTAAAAAAAAAAATTAGAAAAAGCTAATATACATCTAATTTGTGAAAAATTCAAGTCTACAGATATTCGTTTTTAAACAATTAATTTAATTTAATTTATCAAAATTTAGATTTCAGTTAAAAATAATCTTTTTTCTACATTTTTTTCTCTGATTGCTTTAGAAGTGATAAGAATTAATAAAAAAAAATTAGATCTCAGATGAAAGTACTAAATTGTTCCAATTTATTGTCTATCTGAAACCACTATCAAAGTTGAAGATTGAGGTATTTTTTTAAAATTTGAATGTATGCAATGATTAAAAAAAAAACACATCATTGTAAAATCAATACATTCATTGCTCCACTTAAAATCTAAAATATGACCAATAACCATGTATTGTAAATAAAAACAACCATTGTTTTTAGTAGGTCACTTGGGTTAGATATGTTAAATTTACGTTTTAGTTTTTAATTTTAAAGTGAAGTATCATCGTGTTTGAAAAACCATTCTGAGTGAGGTTCATTATGAATAAAGAAACCGAATTTCGGGTCAAAATATGCATAAGTTTGTAAAAAAAAAGGGTTAATGTTTTTTTAATTGTATATAGAGATAGTTATAATATTTCTTAAATAATTTCTAATGAAGATGTCATGTATTAATTCCAAATTTCTGTTCATGAAAATTTAGTTTAAATTACATTTTTATAGGATGATCCTCTGTATTTTAATAAACTTTGTTTTTATTTATTCTTAAATCTATGTTGTTTTGGTTTTAATTTTAGCTTTTGTAAAGTTTAATATATTGCGTATAAATTACTATTGATTAAATACAAGTTATACACATTAAATTATAAGTAAATATTTTTTACTTTACAGTGTTTCCAAGAAGCATAGTAATATCAGTCTCCATCTTCTACCACTATACCAAGAAACTAAAAATATACAAAATGGTAATTTTAATTTTTTAATAAAATTAATGGATTTACAATAATAAATGTTTATTGACATTTATTTAGTGATTCGTTTAAAGTGAAACTTAATTTGATATTATTATATTTAACGGTAGATATTTTAATCATATGATTAAATATTTATGATTTATCAAATAATTTATAATAAACATTAAATAAACACTTAATAGCTTGTTGCAACTAGGAGCCTCTGTAACAAATTTAAGACAACCAAAGTAACATAAAAATTGTCTTATATTGACACTGTTAATCTTGATAATTTTGAGTGTGTTTGATCTTGGTTGGTTATTTGTTTTTCTTATTAATTAAACAGCTAAGTCACTTGTAAATAAATAATTACAACTTTATTAGATAACACAAAATTACGACAGAAAAAGTAAATGTTTCTATCTTATTAAATATTAAGGACATAAATAAATTAGTGATGGTACAATTGAAAAGTATTTATTTTTTAATTTTTAGATTGCAAATAAACCAAAAAAATATTAGCTTGAGTATATTCTGTGTTGTCTTTTCTTCAATAAAAATTTTTTGGGATCAGTTAAAATTCATACTGCACTTTTGTAAATTTAAAATTAAATGCAATATATTATATTATATTGTACTTTAATGAAATCATTTTTTTTTTTTTTTTTTTGAATTGCTTAGTAGTGTTTTTGATGGCATTGGAAATCAACAAACAATAGGTGAAGAAACGGAAGCAAGCATCCGTCTTTAATAGACTTTTGAGCATTTTTGCTCAAAATTGTAAGCATTCATTCAAAATTGTTTTTCGAATTCAATTACCTAGTTATTATTTCTGTTAAATTAAAAGACATTCATCCCACTGAAATGCAGGAGTTAAGTACCAGTTCTGCATCTCATTTTATGTCATTATACTGACTGATATTTTTTATTATTATGTAGTATAGATATGCACACTGAACACAAATTTATTAAAGCTCAAATGCCTATTTATTTCCACAATTTTAATTTCATAATATGATTATATTTATTATTATAATAAAAATATTATTTTTGATTAATTCTTTTTGAGAAAAAAAATCCAAAGTAATATTTCCATGATATAAATATTAATACTCAAATTTTTAAATAATTCCAAAAAAACAAGTTTTTTAAGTTGAAAACAAAATATATTTAAAAAACAATATTCTTAGATGACTTTTTTTGTCATATAAATGACCCATGGGTATTAATATATATATTTATTATTTGGGAGATTGTGTTCAGTTTTTTGTTGTTATTTGTTTATACATTGTTACAATTCTCATTATTAAAAATTTAAAGTAAGTAATTATATTAATTATATTAAGAATTTATAATTTTAAAATATTAATGAAAGTAGTAGTTGTGTTACATATCTATTAATTCGGTAATAAGGACAATTTTGGACTGTTTTTAAAACTAAGGAGAAAATATTAAAATTAAAATTTCAATTATTATTAGTTATTACTTATTACTTTTTAGTTGATATCAACGTCTGTTTACTAATCTTCTACAGTCTATATCAACGATACAAAGATAATAATTATTATCCGGGTCACTGAGAGCTAATTTTCAATTTAAATTCATAATCCTTATTTTATTAATTTTTATCAACTTTAATCATTAAAAAATCATCATATACTTATTTAAGTTTGATTCTAAAATTATTATTTTTTTCATATTCAAGATGATTATTCAACCAGCATGTCCACTTCTTTTCTCTTCTCAAATAACGCAATTATTCAATATCTGAATTTTTTTTTAATTTACTTAAATACCATATTTTCTGATTATTGATATTTTTTTTATTACTTCTGGAGTATTACGTGGAGATACAAACTTCTATTTTTCAAATGAAAATTTCCCTCTTTTAAATGTAATTTATTTATCAGACATTTTAATATATGGAAATTATAGTTCAAACGAATAGTTTTTGAGATATATAAATTTGTATACTATGAGTAATAGGCCCATGATAATGGGTTTGGAAGTTATGAGCCATAACAACTTGAAAATGTGTGTCATTAATATTTATTCATTATCATTAATCAACATTTTTAAAAATGAACAAGTATAATAAATACTAGATCCGATATTACATCTATTTTATAACTTTAAAAACTATTTTTAAAGTCTATTACCATTAGCATAAATATCTTAATAACCAAAGTGCATCATAATTGGTTAAAAAATTGTTCACTAAAAGATTTACAGAAAAATATGATTCTTATTTAAAAAACCAAAGTATGTATCACCACAATACTCTTTTGGCAGTATAAAAAAAATTTCAAGAATTTTAAAATATAGTCTTCAAGCTTATAATAAATTAACAAGATAATAAAAATCGTAATTTATATCAATTAATTTTTATATAAAAAAAATTGGGGGTAAGCAATAAGCATGCTTGGTAAATCATCCTGTATCTGATAATAAATTAACTAAAATATTAATTGTTTTACTGCTTACCAAAAACAGTGAGATTAACCAGGAACTTAATTTTTGGCTCAGTGTTTACTTGGCATTCATAAGAACCCATGTCTTTCGGTGATACATCTTTTATCTGCAAATTCCAAATAGCCGAATCTCTCAAAGGATGTTGAATCCCAAACCGGCCATCATTAGTAAACAAATGTGGTCCTGAAGTAAGTATATGTAAGTCACGCATTCTAATCCATGACAAAACCTTAAATGTTTAAAAAAATAAAATACATATATATTAATACTATAAACTATTATTTTATTTTTCTTATAACAATAACAAATCATAAATACAATTTAAATATTTAAACTATTAAACTCTAAATTTTCAGTGAATAATTTTTAATTTAAAATATATAATATTCTATAAACTATTATTTTCTAATCTTTAAGTATTCAATGTGTATTCAAAATTGAAATTGTGCTGTCATATAAAAATAATTCAAGACCAACCGTAAATATTATAAAAACTTTCAACCTTGCAGCTATGCAATCTACTAGTACCATATTCATAAGAACTAAGAACTAGAATAGAATACCTAGTTTACATGTAGTATACCGTATATAGATAAACTAACATTATATAAAAGTATTTGAATTATTTTATTAAAACTATTAATTTATTGTAGATACACAATGTAAAAAATATAAGACAATATAACGTTGATGCATTCTTTTTTAGTATTTGAGATACATTTTATATTTAATTACGAAAACTTAGTTTTGCTTTGGTCGCTTATTATTACTATTTTTTTATTATTATGTGATAGTATTTCAGATATTAATTATAATACAATAAATAGCCATACAATTAATTATACTTAGTATTTCAATATATTTCAAAAAAAAAAAATTGTATTCAATACAAATATAATTGTGTAACTGATTAATATCCCTAAGCAATTGTCAACAACTGTCAAGAAAATAAGATAAACTATTTGTATTTCATACCTTCATAAAACAAAAATTTGATCAAAATTGTATTTTATGTATGAATAAAAATATCTTATTTCTCGAGAATTTATCAACCATACAACACAAGTATCATAAATTTTAAGGTGCTGTCATCGCACAGGGATCAACTTTTTTATAGAAATAAATCAAGCCACAGTTTGAATTGGTACATGAAAATCGGATATGAAAAACGAATTTTATGTTTATCAAATTATGTTAAAAGTTTCAAGTCAAAATATCCAATTACAAAGCTATTCAAAAATTTAATTTAAATCACATCTCGTGCTACCATTGCATACACATTTGGTCTGCCTTCTAATATAGAAATGTTTTCGTTTTGTGTTTCGGTAAGGATCCATTCATTTTCACATAAAACTCCGATAAATCTTACTAAGCATAAAGTGTTACGGATAAATGTTTGTTTGGTTGAAATAAAGCAGACAGATTAGCCACGACAGGGTAAAGGCCGTACCAAATAATTCACACATTATGTTACACGATGTGTAAAAATATTGCCTAATATAAACCACCTCTTTCTTGTTTTGGACGAATGCCTGCAAAATGAAATCTACAACATATTCAATATTCAAAGAAAAAGTACAAAACCATATTATTCGGTTGAGAAGTTGATCAAAATATTTACATAAATAAAATAAAAGACCACAATCACATAATGTAATCTTATAGTAAACTTGGCTTACGTAAATATTTTAAAAACGCGAGTCTTAGAACTGTCTGATATTATACTGTGCAAATCACAAAATTATTAATTATTAACATCAGTCAATATTATAAAAGTATAAATATATGAAAAAAAATAAAACAAGTTAAACAATTAAATATTTATAACCACTTCCTACGTACACTAAGGATTTGTTAAAAAAAATTTAATTTCGGGAAAACCCACCTATCTTGTATACTTATAGTTTGCATTCAGATTGTTTTAATTTTTAAACTATGTGAAAACTCCAACATTTCATTAAAAATAACTTATATTATTTTCAGAATTACGCAACTATAGTGGTAAAACGCATTGGGTAAATGTAATACGATTTGATCAAGAATTGTAATCCTCTTACTTGTGACCTATAACTCCAATTTTCCAACAATATAATACGTACGTAAATGTCTAAATATAGCATATTATTTAGCTGTTTTAACTCATACGACACAGCAAATCTGATATTATACTACCTACATTAAAAACTACATTCATGTTACTCTTCTACCTTATTTCACTTTCCAGCACATCCATGTATAAAAAACATCAATAAAAATATTCAAATTCAAACTTACGAATAAGAAGTTAGTTAATTTTGTTAAAACATGCCTCATTTATCTATAAAATAATTAAATAAAATGTTATTTTATTTTTGATTGATCTTAAGATACATCAACAACTTGGCCATTATAGTATAATATTTATATTTTGTAATTTACATTTTTTTTAAATTATATAATTCGGTTTTTAAAAAAATTAAATTAAATTCTTAGCGACTTGAGGATTAATCAAATTTTAGTTTTCGTTTTAAATCAAATATCCAAGAGTATAATTTAAACGTATTTTTTAATGTAACGCGTTACTAATCTAAAAACTATAAATGATTACAACTGTAATTCTATTTCACAAAAATATAATTAGATGACTATTAGTAATATTTTTTTTTTGGTCAAGAGTAAATATGTTTAATAGCTAGTTCATAGTTTATAATTTTCTAACAAACCATCAATTCTTTGCTCATAAGCAGAGAATTCGTATACCAAATTTCTGTTAGTTTATTTGAAGTTCAAGTTCTTTATATAATTTTAGATCATTAATATTAAAAGTAATTAAGACACTAAACATTAAAAATTAATTGAAATAAAACATTTGTATTATTATCAACGTTGTTGTTTCATTTAAGGTAGCGTAACGTATCTCGTTTAAACTGTATAGCACGCCAAAACTTACAAACGTATTGTAAGTTGAATGTTGATTAATAATAATTAATTATATGGATAAAAAAATAATCCCACATGCTCGCTGCTGTTAGTAATCCCTGTTGAAAGTGAACAAAGGTACTGATAAATATTATTCCACTAGAGTCTAGCACAGTAAGTTAGACAGACAAAATTTCAATATACTACCTGTGCACTTATGTTACGATGTTATTGTTTAAATTTCAGATGATAATACATTATTTTTAAACACTTGTCAAAGTTAAATATAATAAGAACTACCTGATGATTATTTTTCATATATTTCATGGAAATATTATAGATTCAAATATTATTATTATCCCTACAATAAGTTTGATACAACACATTAAGTTAATATTGTAAGTAAGTGCTAAATTATACCTACTAATTACTATGTCTATTAAATAAAATCAGTGAATTTATTATAGAATTTGAAGTTTAAATCGTTTATAACATTTTAATATTTAATTGTAATAAAATTAATAAGATACATAGAGAACACGCATTTCAATTTTCCAATTTCTAGTAAATATGAATTCGTGTATCATAATTATAGTACGATAGTATAATTATATTATATTATCGTATTATACAATATACATATTATAACAATATTTCACTTATACTTTTATTAGATAAAATTACACGTTAAACATAATTAAAATGTTCTTATAGTTTTAAAAATCATTTTATTACAGAATCATAGTCTAGTAATATTATTAATACAATATAATATTAAGAACGATCGCATAACGTTGAAAATACAATATTTTATTACATGTCGAAGTCTGATGTGACTATTGCGAATTGCCTACGTATAACAGCTTACATCGACCTCAATGTTCATATATACCACTTATACAAGGTACACGAATGTTTTTTTTTCCAACTAATATAAAACTCCGAAGCGTTACACGCAATAATCGTCATTAGCGATAATTCAATTTTGATTATTTATTAGGAAGTTTTTTTTTATATCTTACGTATACAACTCACACGTAAGCGTAAAAAGGATCTTAGGCGGTAGTTTAAATTAATCTACACATCTCGTGACATAATGTTGAATGCTATGAGATAGCTACTGCATTTTGGCCGTACAATTGTGCTGGAACGCGATTACTTGTACATAAACATTATTTCGTCTATAAAGTTCATTGCAAGTGCGTCGACGTGATCGTGCATTTGAAATAAGCAGTCGTTATATACTGATATATCAAAACTATGCCGCGGGTATTCCACCTAAATACATAACGCTGCATAAACGGGAATTAATTAAAACCATCAAATTAAAATACGGAGAATCGTAACGGCGATATCACTAATAATTTTGTAAAACTATGCGGTATAATGTACGATTAAAATGTTCAGTCTCCGCGAGTCCCGGTGACAGTATTACTTATTAAAACTGTTATGCTGGCAAAATTATAGCTGACTTTTCGCGGTAGAGTAAGCATGCACGTCGAAATTATGTACAATGTTTATTGTTAATTTAAATATGTAAAGAAACAGTTGACTTGCATCTAAAGACTAAAATATCTTGCGCATCACTTGACTTTGAAACGAATACACGACCGTATGAGTGTAATAATAATAATTATTATTATTGCGTCGTGTTTGTACGGTTATAATTTATCATATTGTTATTTAATTGAAATATGCACAACGTAGTTAAATAGGTAGATAGATGGGTACACGTCTTAAAACGTAATCGTGAAAAAATTACATTCTTGGTTTTTATTTTTATTTGCGTTTGTTGTTCACTTGAATACAACATATTATAACGATGTTCTGCCAATGTTCCGATGTTAAAACAAATATTAATCTTGGAATTAAAACTTTTGGCATTCCTTATTGAGTTAAGTACCGAGGACCACACAACCTCTCTCTCTCTCTCTCTCTCTCTCTCTTCAGGAATTACCTTTTGTTTCGTGCAAACTCCAACTCAGCACCAAACAAGTACTTAAACAAAGCATTTGGATCGATCGTCAGATCCTATTGTGTGCGATATTCTATTCTACTTAACATCGGCGTAACTAAATATTAATGTTCTCGAGCGAAACTGCGCAGTCTAGAAATGCATTAATCGATATTTTTACGTTATTTTTTACACACACGAATGCGATTGTATACAACGTTACAACGCCGCGAACAAGCAACCGTCGATACATAATACGCATAGATGATATAGTAAATATTTATAATTGCCGTTACAGTATAATACGTAATCATATTCATTGTACTCGCCTATATATTATAATATTATATTATATTATATGGTTTTTACGAGGCAGTATTTAATGTATGCACGCGTGCACAGCTACGCGTCCCATTAGTATTTATAGTCCACTCGAAAGATCGCACGTATATAATATATAACGTATTAAATTATTTCGCGTCGCCGTCGTCGACGAAAAAATAAGGTTATAAAACGCAACGGCTACGAAATACCGCGTGGGTATCACCCACCTGATATACGTACTGTATAATATTATATTCAACGGAAATTTCGATAAAGTAACAATTTTTTTTTTTTTTTTTTATCGTAGCAAGTCACTCGCGTATATCACACTCTATAATAACGATATTAGTATTACACCGCCGTTATACAAAATGCAATAATACTATTACGGCGTGGCTTAACGTGCGAGTGTAATAATAATAACGATGTATAATATATTATTATTATTATTATTATTATAATGTGCCGAGAGAGCCATGTGTTCGCCGCCGCGGCAACGGTAGCGGCGGCAGCCCAACTCGCTTTGGGTCGTGTCTGCAGTGTGTTCGTGCGTGTGGCCTCCGTTCGATTTATGCGTCTCCTCCGACGTCGACGAGGGTCGTGTCGACACGCCACCGCCACCGAGGCAGAGGACACACGACGACGACGTGGTGTGTCATAAACGCAGTTTAATTTATTAACAAATTCGCCCGGGCGGCGTTTACACGGCCCGCGCCCATGCCCGTAATACAGTCCTAAAGGTCGGAACAACAGTATATAATAATGGGCCCGTGTCGTCATCGACGCCGTTACCGATTTTAATGGCCGTAAGGGTGTACCGGCGGCGGCGACAACGGTCTGTAATAAATATGCGCATATACGATGATTTACAAGTAAATCGCACACTACGCGCTCGGGGTGGGTATAATATTATACACGAAATCGTTGGGCCCGTTCAGGTATGTGATATGGGTACTTATCGTTAAAGGTGGTTAAACCTACAACGACGACGATGATGATGATGACGATAATAATAATAATAATATTGTCCGATAAAGATGACACGAGACGCTCGCGGTTGACACGACGTTTTTTCGCCGTGAAAATGTCGGCATGTCACGCCGTCATGGTAATATTATCATAATACGACGATAGCATTATAATACTATAATCGTGTTTTCGTTTATTTTTCATCCGACCTGTTGTTTATTATATGATTATCGTTCGCACCGCCTTTTGTGGCGAAACGAACACGGCAATGCAGCCGTCTCTGTCGCGCGCCCAGAACGCCGGTATATTATATTCTTCTCGTCGATTCGCCATGACGGCGGCGGCGGCGTAGCGATTAAATTAGGAACCTATAACGTTATCCTTATCAATATTCCCTGCGTGCTTGTACGCGGTATTGTTTTTAAAGTGACGTGGTCTTCGATTATTTTAAAATACCTGCCTATATTGGATATATTATACATTATTATCGTGCCCTCTACATTTTTTGTCTTTCGTCACGATAATCACATGCCCACGCTATCATCGAACACTGAAGAATATTAAGAATGGCTCTGGACCCGACTGCAATCGACATTTTAAATAAATTATTAATTGGGTACCTCATACTCGCCGTATACCTACATAAGTGTTCTATGTACAATCGATTAAAATCATACACAATTGATGCTGATATGTTATCAGTAAGTTAATTGTATATAAATATTAATAAAAACAGTTAACTGAAATAGTTTAATTGTACGATATTTTAAGTAATGACAATAGTTAATAACACGATTGTACCTACGTCGTTGAAGTAAGCTATGCTAATGACTTGTGATCGTTCACAAAGATATCGTATGTACGTCTGACTTAAATACCCTGAGTACTGAGTTCATAACAAAATAATGAACAGTTATAGTGTAGGCACTCAAAATATTATCCGAGTTTAGAGTTTTTGTGAGATTTATTGCTAACATTCGCCCTTATCTTTAACTTCACTATTTGTACAAGATTAAGTTTCCACCCAAAACAAAAACAAAATAATGTGTTCTAAATACTTTAGAACGAGACTTAACAATATATTAAATACTAAATAAATAAATAAAAATAATCAGATGAATATTTATACATAATATTATGGACATAATTTTTTGTAAATTGGTTGACATACAAAATTAATTATGGCTAAATGGCTAAACGATAATATAGCAATACTATCGTCATCAATTATTTTGTGAACGTCAAACTATTGATTGAAAATTAATAAAAAGTATATATTTAACTAATACTTCTACATATATATGTGTATGTATATCACATTATTATTTTAACAATGCATGATGGGTTTTAAATTCTTAGTGGAGTGATAAATGTACTGATTTTATCATGATGTGCTTTTTTTTTTTTTTTTTGAATACACGATAAGTTATCTATAAATTGCGTCAACTCATAAACGAATAACCGCAGATATTTGAAATTTTCACCAAATGTTTATATTATCGTTTTCAAATTGCAATAAAATGTTCAAAACTATTTGTAAACTATTTATAGGTACAAAAATTTTTTATATATTTTTTATTTTATAAATACTGATTAAAAATTATTTGCTGTGTAGAATGCTTGAAAATTTAATACAAGATCTGATGAAAAAATATTCTTTTATCTGTCTAAAAATATTTAAAATATATACCACATTTTTTTTTGTTTTTAAAGTTAGAATTTTGACGAAATTCGTCAAAATCGCAAAATGTTATAAACTATTTTGTAATTAAAAATTCATAAAAACTTTCCTTTTTGTATCTAAGTTTCGAAAATTTAATACAAGGTTCCTTATAAGTAGGTCATATCAGAACCATTTTAACTTAGTTCTATTATAGTATAACATCTAAAATATGTATATAAACATTTTAACTTCCGATTTGGACTAAATAACTTATTTAAACGATAAATAACGATATTTTAATTTTGTTGTTATAATTTAATAATATTATTCGTGGGTACTTAAACTTTTATGTATTTTATATTATTATAAATTTTAGTGAATTTTACTATACGTAATAACACTAATAACACTTTTAATTTATTAAAAAATATTAGCTATTACTATTAATCTATTTTTAATATTGTTTTATAATATATTAACATAAAGATGTAAGTCAATTTTGAGTTATTTAAGTCGATATACGATATAATAATAATTAAATACTAATACAATATAATATTAAATGCAATATTTTCGGGAAAAAATTATATCAACCCACTATAATACTATAAATAAAATAAATGACTTAAATAATTATATTAAAAAAAACATTATCACTTGATGATATAAGCTGATAAAACGTTTCCACTTAGAATCACTTTTTGTATACAATCACATATCGTTGAATCCAAATTTAACAGACCTAAAACAGTGACTTTCTCGGCACCTAATAAACAGCACAATAATACTCACTTAAGTACCCACTATACCTACCTCTTTTATATCGTAAATAAAGAAAATTCATTATATTTTAAGTCACTTGTGATCAAACGATTTGTTTCGGAAAACAATGGAAAGTGCATCGAAATCCAAGCTCTAATTTTAATAAATGTAGTTGATAAAATAAATCTATTTCGTCATGAAAATATTTAAGTAAATGTAAATTCCAATTATATCTTATTAGAATGTATTTTAAGTAATTATGAATGAGTGAAATAGTCTGTATGAGATTCTCTATTTGGTCTTTGAGTAAACCTTCTAAAGGAAAAAAACATTTATTAGTGTGTTTGTATTATTAACTGCAGTTTTTATTAAACGGGTTCTGTGAAATTTGAATCTTGCCGCCACCATAGCGAATTATTTGTAAATATTTCATTGCTTTAAAATAACTAAAAAACAAGTATAGTTTAGTTTGGTTTTATGTATTAATATTTCATTTAAAGTAACCTGCTATTAAATTTTGACATATTCATAATTAAATAAGAGACAGTTTCATACTGTTTTACGGCATATAGACAAATATAACGTATCGTTTATATCTACCAAAAAAAAAAAAAAAAAATGTTAAAATAAAAACCATCAAAATTATAATAACTATCATTAGCAAAATAAAATGGCAAATAAATTTATTTATTTATTTATAATGTAAATATCTAATTTTTTAATAATATATAATATATTAGTTTAAAAAAAAAATAACAGTTAATATATCATTTTGCGTCTTTGAATTTCTGTGTGTTTGACATCAATCTCAATAAATTTATTTTTTTGAAATGCACTAAAATAACATACTATAATGACTATTTTTCAAAAATATCATATAGGTTAAATCAATCAGAAATCGGTAAAATATTTTTCATAAGCTAGATAGAAGTTATGCAATTAGAGAATATTTAAGGACCAAAAACTGACATTTTTGTTTTAAATATTTTTAATTATAAATTATAGTAAACTAACTTCCTCTCAGTTTTGTTATAAATAATTTATCTTTATTTTCAACATTAAAATAATAATATAATTTTATCTTGCACCAAAATAATCAATGCGATGAGATTAATTTTAAGCACTCAGTATTTTTATTATTGTATCACATCCGTACTTTTCTATTTTTTAATTTTTATAAATAAATTTCAAGGATATTGATAAAAAAAAATGCATAAGTCAGTTCATGTTTAAAATAATTAAATTAAGAATTGTTACTAGAAATATATGAAACATTACCTATAATTAAACATATTTAATGAATAATTATTTTAATTAACTATTAATATTATAAATTAATATCATCATATTTTGTTTTACCCAATTAAAATTTGAATATTACAAGTATATTTTCAATAAATACGTAAATATAATATAATTACTTCATAAATTAAAATTTACTTATATTTCTTGAATTACAAAGAAAATTAAAAACATCAGAAAGTTAAAAACATTAAAACAATTTTGTTTTTGAAATTGTTTATTTAATATATACGTATTTTACAATTAATATGTTTAGGTGAACTGTAAATTGGTAAACGCTTTCGTTCTATCAGAACAATGTTTTTTTTTCGAAAATAATGCAGACAACTTCCACTTTCCTACATAGTACATATATATTATTTTTATAATTATTCAAAACATTTTAATATTTTATATTAATATTAAAGTCTGATTTAGGTACCTATTGTGTATAGGTTGTAAATAATTATTTGATTTAAATAAATAAAGAATAAATATAACAAGTTAATAAAATAACAATGATCACAATGCAGCGCTATTTTTATACCAAATTATCTTAGTGAGCATTTATACAAAACGACTTTAATATTTAAATCATTAGTATTTTAACAGTTTCTAACGCTTGAAAGCATGTTGAAGTGTAGTCATTCGAGTTCAGATTAAAGTGTCTCTTAAAATGTGTTAAATGGTTTCGAACGTTTTTAGATGAGTTTTTGACCGGGTCAATTTAAGTCCCAACGTAAATAGGGATAAAAATTAGAAATCTACTAAACAGTTCAAATACCCATACTAAAATTATAGACTTATATGTCGACTTTAATAACTTTTGGTTATAAATTTACCAAATCTCGACCGCGAATTTCCATACAAATCGAATTTGTTTGTAAATATATGCATACCCAAGTTTTTAGTTTTATTGCTCCATAAATCAAAATAGTCAGTTTTTATTTTCAAATAAAACAATAGTGGTTTGTTTAAAAAATTAGAGTCCATTTGATGAGAGAAATAATATCAACCCGGCGGGTGATCCGATTGAAATTTAATACTTTTTACCGAGGACAAATAACATATTATACTATTTTTATAGTAACCTTAAAATATATCTCTTAGTAGCTTACTAAAATATCTAGGTATCAGTAAAAACTTAATTTATAGTTTTTTTTTTCTACTACCTAGATGTTATTTAATGCAATCAAGTAATATATTATATAGTACCTATATTATATTTCTGACAAGTTGAATTGAACAATCGTTATAAATATTTTAGCATAAATAAATATGAGTTTAACCTTTTTATTTAATACAAAATATAAAACTACATCAATATCATTATCCTAAATATACTTCAACAACGACCGTCTCAAATTATACTTATATGTCCGTTTTTTTTTAATAAACGATTATACTAAATCATAATACATCAGATACTAGGTACATAGGTAATAGAATTATTCATAAATTATACATCGTTTATAGCAAATATTTTAAAATTATATCATAATAAATTACAAATAGGTTTAAAAAAAATGCATCCGAATTGCATTCAACAAAATAAACATAAATTGGAATTGCATGCCACCTCTTAGAGAGGTCTATCCGAATTGCATGTCGTGTACCTACAAGTTTATCTTTATTTATCATGTAGGTACTTATGTGAACTTAAACTTTATTTTTGATTTTCTGTTTTTTTTTTAAATGCATGAATACAACTGATTAGTTTTTAGATTGAAAAAATTTTATATTCGAGTAAACATTTTACCAAATTGGAAAAGATTACACTATGAATATTAATTAAAAAGATTGTAGTTTAAGGTAATCAAGTGAATATATTGTAAATTTTTACATGGCATTTCAAATCAATAATAATATTATTTAATTTAATTAAAGTCAAAAATAAAGTTTAAGTTTTGCACATAAGTGCATCGTGCGTGATAAATAAACATGTGGGTACGTGGATTACCATTTGCCAATTTGGATATATCCCTCTAAGAGGTGGCATGCAATTCGGATGCAGCCGAAAATTAAATAGGTTTTCAAGCATGTATCTATTATATCAAAAATTACATAATTTAAAATGTGTACCACGTTAATTGTGTATATTTACATTATAACAATAAGACATTATTTATGTTAATATTAACATATATTTTATATTCTATACATAGTCACAGACGAATTCTCACTTTAAGCTTAACAAAAAACATATATTTCATCTTTCTAAATTCTAATCGATTCAAAATTACATCATCGTACTTCAATGGATAACAATAAATCATGGGTATTTATTTTTGAATAAATGTAATGTATAACTGTCATAAATTAATAAATATTTTTAGTATCGTTGCTTTAAAATAAAATAAGTTATATAAATATTTATAAAAAAAAGTTTAATTATATTCTCTCAAAATAATGGGAATTGACATTCGAATAAAACTTTTTTTATGATTCGATCAGTTGCATATGAGAGAAACGTATAATTATTATATTTGAGATTAAGGATTTTGCATAAATCAAAAGATTCTCGTTATCGCATAAAGTAAATTACAATATCCACATTATCTACATTTGTCATAATAATATATGAAGCGTAAACCAAGTCACGAGAAAGTTTTAAACTTTTTATGACTGCAGGGAATTCAAAGTTATAATATCTCGTTTTTATAAAATTTCTAATTTTATTTAAACTTGGAATGTTAAACATTATAATTCAAAGTTCTGCACATGCACGTATTAAAAGTGAGAAATTGGCCATGTTTCTCTGAGTAAATTCTTCGACTTAACAGATGGAATAGTAAAATATTTTATTAAATGAATAATTAGATAGAATTACACAGACTATTACTTTCTACAACAACCGACCAATAATCTTTTGAATAATATTTAGAAGACTATTGAACACTTGTTTCACTTCACTCCCTCATTGATTCCAAGCTATTGATGTATTATTATTTTTTGATTTGAATAAAATGATAAATAAATGCACCGATTTAATTCATTTCTGTAAACAAAAAATAAGGCTATATTTATTTATAACTGCTTAAAAATGTTTGAAACGATTGCAATATTATAATAAAGATATTCTTATAATTACATTATTTGGAAATAGATAGCGGAAAAAATCAAATATTTTTGATATTTTAGAAATGTATAGTATTCATAAAAAACAAAATTGGTAAAAAATATTTAGATCATTACTTTTTATCAAAAAAAAAAAATATTAAAAATTTTAAGCTATAATTATAAACATTTAATTAAATTATTTACTAATATATTTTCCATTAATCCCTAAATTATGTGCTGTATGCATGGTAGACGCTAATTTTTCACATTTTATTTTCAAACAAATTTATGTAATTCTGATGGAAAATAATTACTAAATTTACCTCATTCGTAATAATTTTTGTTTACTTAATTACACATTTACACTTATTCTTTTAATACATAATCAATGCACTTAACTGTCGTGACAAAGTAAGTAGTTACTTATAATACCTCAAGTAGTATAACTAATTTTTAAAAAAATTCTAATACTCAAGTGTTATACCAAACTGAGATTCAATTTAACAATGGTATATGAACATTATTGATCACTGAGCAGTTAATAATTATACATATTTATTTTACTCGTAAATATCATTTTACAGACAACCATATAAAATATATTATTATACATTTATACCATTTTATTTTAACTCAGATTGCTATTCACAATAAGTGAAGGTAATACTTTACTAAAAAAAACATTACAATATATTATTATTGTTTATAAGCTATAATACTGTACAATATAATATACGTTATTATTTATATAATTTATATATGTATATAATATTATATTATATATACTAACGAAGCATCAACACACAGATTATATTCTCATTTAAAATTATAATTAAAAACAAAATATAAATTTCCTGTGAAGGTTTTCAGAGGTATCGTTAATAATATAGCAGCATAAGATATTGTGAACTTTTAGTCAACAGTAGAAAATGTAATTTTTAAGATGGTACTTGTTGACAGTGATTTTAGTTTTTAATAGATTGGTGAGGGGCCAAACATTTTTACAAACTAATTTGACTGAAAACCCGATCAATTTTTTAACTTGCAAGTTCATTCCAATTACGTGCGTGAGCAATACAATTTCCATCTTACATCATTTTATATATTATTGTATTATTATATCATAGGAGAAAATTGTAAAATTTTATTACAAAAAAATATGCATGGAGCCAAAAAGTAAAGTGCCTATCTTAGTAATGTACATTTTACATTTTTCTAAAGGGGTTGAACAAATTAAATTACAACACTAAAAACAACTGCTAAAATGTAACTATCGATTGATACATACTGGCTTTGGAATAAAATAAAGTAATTTTATTATAATTAAATTTTAATAAAATAAAATACAACAAACACACATATTATATTATATATTCCAACTATATAAATATTAAATATTATTGTGACAATAATTTCTCAGTACCTACCTATCGAACATTGAATAAATTATTACAAAATTATTAAAATAATCATGTATTTTCACAAAAAAAAAACCATAGAACTATTTTATAATCAGACATGATAGTGAAATTAATAAACATCTTAGGTATATAAAATATCAGAGTTTATAATAATTTATTTGCACCCGCTTCTTTTAATGCTCAGAATGCTGATGTGGTGTTATTTATATTAATAATTTATAATGTTTGGAGTATTTTTTATATCAGAGTTATGAATTCTCAGCTTGCAAAAAAATATTGAATAGTATTTGGTAGAAGGGATGAAAAGCGATCAGAGAGCAGAACTTCGTAGTACAATAATAATAATTAATTATTAAGAATATTTGACTTCGTATTCCACCAAATTTACGTAAAAATGATAATCTCAAAAAATGTAATTATAAGGATAGACTTCAATTGCACATTTTAAACATATGCATTATTATTATTATTATTATTATTATTATTATTATTATGTATGAGTGGTCGGCCGAAGTGAGGAATATATATTTTAAAAAAAATATTTCTAATGGAAACCTTCCTTCACATTGTTATCGGAAACCGGAACCAGCCGGAAACCACGACACAGGTGTACGCTTAAGCGTGATGGTCGGAAGAGAAGTGTGGGGATTTGGACGAACATAATCATAGATCGCCCACAATAAGTACTACGGGTGACGGCGTGATAGATGCAGTGGTTAGGGGGGAGAATCTCTCGGGTGAAAAGTGTTTCTAGAGCGTGCGAGTGAGTGCGTGTGTGTCGTTTCCGACCTCCCTTTGTGCTTGTGCCATGCTCACGGATTATTCATAACGTCAGCAGACCCTCTAATGACCGGCACGGCTCTCCCCGCGATCGCATCTCATCACACCACCACCGTCGCAGCCGCCGACGACACAAACGGTTTTACAGGAACCGCCCTTCCGCCTCACACACCCGTTACTGATAACCGACCCACATCTACCTATATATATATTGTACATTATACGAGTATATGTGTTGTTCTTACCACCACCATCGCCGACGCCGTATTATAGAACTACTACTAAAACTTCTAATATACTTATACAACTACGACCGGTGGTGTGTAAATAAGGGTAGAAGTGTGCCTAGTTTTTAACGCCCATCAAAATAATCTAAATTAACTAACCGTATGATACAATATAGTAGTGTTAATTTTATAATAATTTCATTCGCAATAACTACAGTATAATAAAATAGTATATTTTTTATGATGTACACGTAAGGTTTTATTATACGAATTACGACCGTAATAATTCATAATGACATTGTACCTATTTCGAGATACTATACTTAATAATTAAGATCGGTTTATTTGGAAGATTATAAAATCACGTCTTTGGCGTTGTACGATACCTACGCATAATATAATAATTGCTGTCTGAGTCGCACGACTTTGCTTATCAAAAGTCAAGACTTGTATTTTAAATACCTATTTGTTCCAAATCCTAATCTGAAATATTTTGAAAAACTTTTAGTCATCCAATCACGCCGTCTTCTAAATCACTGCGTGTTGTAATTTGTAACTTCGCTACCTTCGACCATCTCCATTAAACACTGTTCGCTACTGATATACAATAATAACTATATGCACTACCACCGAACTGCAGAACTACTACAACTTCGCTACTATAACCATTACTGCTATACGTCATAAGCTGCTTGCGTATTGCGTAACTGTGACGGCCGCTACTTTTATTCATACTATATATATATATATATATATATATTTGTTTATCTATGTGTATGTGTGTGTGTGTGTGTGTGTGTAGTACCCCCGACTCAGCGCTGGGATTTTAATGATGCGCCGGAGCTTTTCAATTAGATCCATTACGCGCGCACTTTGGCGTGTACGGGACGCTCATTAAAACGTCATCCGTACCGACGCCAGCACCACTGCTTGTATATAATATATTATACAAAATATAGACTGCGAACGTTACGTGCATTTACTTACAGAGGCGAAGAGCAGTTAGCCGGTACCTTTACCGTGTCGTGTCGTGTTTCGGGAATGAAAAATAGAACAAGAGGTATAATATTATACGTATATCGGGCAGGTCATGGCGTACATCAGCAGTATACATATATTACATTATGCATGCTGACGAAACCAAACGTCAAAGACCCCGTTTCCTAGACGGATATTTTTTTTTTTAGTTCAAAAGTTTTTTCTCCCTCTTTTTTTTTAGAAAAATATTATTTTTGCGAGTACTGGTCGTGAACATACGTATAATTTTTATCATTTTATAAGACTACGTGATAATACCTTCGTCTTGGTTCATAATTAAGCTTGTCCTTTTAATTTTTGAACAATTCGTTTTTATTAGCATATTATATTACAATATAAAATGTTTATAAAAATAAAATGTCGACTACAGTGAAACAAGTTTATCGACGTCGAATCTGCTATCCTATGAATTTCGTATTGATCATATTGATATTGTGTATAGAAACGTTTTATTAACAAAGTTAAATATTTAATAAAACAATCAGGGTTATATATTATAATATATTATAATAAATAGTAATATAGTATAGTATCATTATTATATTATTATTCATAATTATTTTACAATTTCAAACAAAAATCAAAATGATCTGATAATTTCAAAAATTAATAATTTAGCATTTGGTCTTTTTATAATTAAAATATTTGCATTAATGATAATTAATTATTTTAATAATTAATATTTTACTTTCTATCGATTTTAGCTCGTACCTATTTTAATATAGGCAATCAAATTTCTATAATTAAACCAAAAATATAATATTAATTGACCAACCCTAATATCTTCTACTATTTTGGTTTAAAATCAACCAGCCCTGTTCAAAACCATTTGGAAAACAAGTTTTCATCATGTCGCAGAAGTTCAAAAGTTCCCTCCAAAAGGGTTATACGAAATCATACACAAAATTTTAAAGTACTAGGACGAAGAAAACCTCTTTCAAATGTAACAAATCTCAGGGGAAAGACGTTTTTGACGTGCATGCACTAAAACATTAATATATTGTTTTAGGGTAAGTTGAAGCCGACCCATCATGATATATAAGTTATATTTTTTTCTTCATACAATGATCCTCTTTCTTACTAAAGTTTATCATTTGTTCGATATATTTTGAAATATATAATGTAAGTTTAACCAATAATATATATATTTATATACATAAAAGAAATAATACTCAAACTCCATCAGAACAAAAACTTTATAGCTTTCCACTTTTCCGCATATATATTTATATAGGTAACTAAAATACTGTAGAAATGTCTGTACCTACTTTATTTATTAACGAATCGCCCAATAGTTTATGTTACGTTGATACCTAACCGTATTTAATTTTAAAACATGAGAAAATGTAAATTTAAATGTTTAATTACAATGATGGTCAATTATATGATAGAATAAATAATAAGATATAATAATAATATTATCATGTTATATATTATATGCTTCCATTATTATTTTAGTATTCTTGGGTTTGTTGAAAACAAAATAATTGGCAAGCTTAATTACAGTTTAAGAGAATATCATAATATTGAATATTGATACTATTTTGTATCAGCTACCTAGCTAATGTCTCGTTATCATAATCTATCTATAGCATTGATAAATACAATGATTATATGTGTGCTGTGTGTATAAACAACCAAAAGCCAATAGTCTATTGCACTAATGGGTTTAGATCTCTATTTCATATTAATCATATTTGATCAAAACCACCCAAATGAATATTATAAAAATATGTGTAGATTATATTAACAGAGTTCAAGACAGGACAATAAAATTATAAATTTTTAAACTTATGTGTAGTTCATAAATGAAAAATATATGTAAAATAATCGACTCATTGTATATTTGTATCGAAATAAGTATAATATGCCTCTGCCATGTAGTATCATAATAGTTTAATATATATAATTACATATTAAACTTAAACACATTACAAATACTCTTGCTCCCTTAATTATTATGTATTTATGTACATAATATTTACATGACAATATAAATATGAATATTTTTTTTAAAACTCTTACAACACTTATTGTTGTATTTACTGACAAAATATTTTACATCAAAGGATATGTTTTCTTTGATCGTATTGCATGAAATTTCACACATATTTCTGTAAATAAATTTCCCTCACCTTCTTTGAAAATAAATAATATTCTTCATAGAAATGATTTGATTCTAAAAGTACTAGTAGCATATTGTCAGTTATGCGCCTACTCAAATTACTGACCTTTTCTTTTCACATTTTGTTCATGTACCTACTGTTGTATATTTTTAACATAAAACAAAAGTGAGTTTATATTAAATAGCCAGTTAAAGAAACTTTTATTAGATGGTAATTGACCATCGACCAGGATATTTTCCCTTTCATTTTTTCATAAAATATAACTAACAAATTACTTATTTAATATGACCAAATAGATAATTAAAATCTAATTATTAATCTTACGCATATAGAAAATATATTAAATATCACAGGGTATTTACTATTTATATATATTATGTATAATAGTATCATCAATCATAATTTAAACCAATGGCATGCAGGCTCGGATTAAGGAGGAGCCCACGCACGTGAAGAGCCATCATAGAGAGTTCGGCTTTAAATTTTATTAAGAGGTCATTTATACTTTTATGGTGAAAAAAAATCATATTTTAAGATAAGCTAAAGAAAGAAAAAATAATACTATACTATATTTGTGTAAAAAATAGTATGTAGGTCCTACAATATGCACATCTCCATATCTTAACCGTGTTTTCGTCTATTATCTGTTTTTAGAATATTAATTATACAAATTTTTTTACGAAAACGACGAGTGTCGACTACGAAAATAACAATAATAATTCTTATTTTGTTGAATATTTTTATTGTTGATATAATTTTGGCCATATGGTAAGAATTAATAAAACTTGGTACCTACACGTACATTTATAATTTATATTCGAGTATTTAAATGTATTAAATTATAATAAATATACCCCGAAAGTAGGTTCATTATTCAAGAGGTGTATGGTAAAACTACCTACAGATTTTAATTTTAATTATTGTACTTTATTTTTGGTAACTAATGCATAATTATTAAATTAATAATTACTTGATAAAACTATTAAATTATATAATTTAAAAAAGGTAACATTTTTTCTATAAATTAAAGAAAGTAATTTCATTAATTAATTTCAAATATTATGTAGGTTATAGGTTATAGGTAAATAATTAATCATTGATGATATTACTGATATCCAGTGCCAGATAAACTATCAATGAAAACGGTGCTTAAATAACAAGTTTGCCTTTTACAGCAATTTCCATACAAACCTTTTCAATCTCCCCTCTAGATATGCCACTGATAAGACGTGATAAGAGCATAATAGTATATATGCATTATAATACCGAATGTAGTTGACCAGATAGTGTACTCGGAAAATAATAATATAACAGTGCATTTTCTATTATCCGCGCTAATTGGAACTGAAGGGGTGCGAATAATTAAACAGTGTAGTTTATGAACTTAAAAACTATATTTAACTGATTTTAACAAAAATATCAAAAATTATTCTTAGAGTTATCAGAAAAATATACAATATAGTTTAAGCCGTGTTTAAAAATATACTGAGGCTATATCCAATCTGGTACTGGCGAATTGCCTATTTCAGTCAAATTAGTTCACAAAGTGAGGTACACCGTTGCCGATTTGTCTGTAAAAGTGTAAACTGAAGTACCTACACTAAAATCGAAACACATCGATAAAGTATCATATTTTATGCTCATTCATTTTTTTCGTAAACGTAGTCAGGTTTACGGCCAGTTATTAGAACACAATATGTTTTTTTAACGAAAACAAACAAATAGGTACCTTAATGATATTTTTTTAAGAGACCACAGATTTTTTTTTTGCAACGCACAGACAAAATTTAAGATTTGACGCTGCTGATATTATATCTAAACAGTCAATAATTTTAAAGTTATATGTTCATTCATGTATCCAACATTATAATGTTGTATAAACAGTGATAAGAAAAGAACTATAATTTTTGCTTTTTGTCCATTTATGGGGGCATACAACCATGTACACTACCTCTGTTCTACTAGAACTAGAGGTCTTCATCTGGGCTTGATGATATGTTATAATAGATATTTATTTTTTAGATAAAAATTCTAAACATTATTATTTATTTTTAACGACTAATTCATTCTTAATTTATAAATAATTAACATAATCCACTATACATTTTAATATACAATGTATTAAATATTTTAAAATCAACCAAAGATATAAAATATTATGGTTAAAACTTTATTGTAAACACTTAATTATCATTTATAATATTAATAAAATTAAAGATACATATTTCAATCACTGAATAATTTGCTATTCCTTTGATTTCACTGAATTTCGAGCTCGCAACACCACGAACTTATCCTAAAGTGCATCATAAAATATAAATTATGTATACTAAAAAAGTTTGTAATGGTGAACAGTCTACATTATGAATGTAATAATTCATGAATGAAAATAAAATTCAAACAAATGTATTTTTACATTATTACTTTTATTTGTGAGTTCTTAAAAAAATATTAAAGAATTAATTAATTATACAGTTTTAAAGTACACACGTATACTCACTTATTTGCCAAATATTTATAAGAATGTATTTATATATTGACATTTTTTCAAGCATAGAAATGCCAGATTACATTTTACTAATCTTGTTGTTTATTTACCTTCAAACCCGAAATTTAACTTACAGTTAAGATTAAATATTTTTTAGAAATAATCTAATTACTTTTGTTTCAGAAGAAAATGTATATAATTGTATACATTAAAAACAAATATAATGTATAATAATATATTATACAATAAAATAAACTATAGTGGAGAATCTCATATTTTTCAATTGACAATTGAGCCTATGCTTTTACTTAGGAGATGTACATTTTATCTTCAATATGAAGATACCGAATATAAAATCACTCGAAGTCTAGAAAAGCTCTGCGAAAAAGACCGAGTAACATCCAAAATCACAAACAGGTATAGACTATATTTACCTTATTATCTATCCACTTTATTTTATACCATTCTTCTAGCAAGAGTTCACTTCAAATCACTTCAATTCAGAAAACCCTTTTAACACTGCTAGAGTCTAATAATTGTTTTCAACCATTAGTAATGTACTAATGTATGTACAGTATATTGTATAGGTTTTAATGGTCGCCAGTATAAGTGTGTACAATGTGATATAATCTTTAATATTTCATAGTAAAAATGACCTATACTAAATTTTCAGTATTTTAAATTTTTGAATTATAATGCTACATGATTTCCTTTACTAGAAAATATTTATGATCATTTTTTATATAATTACAATTTATTTATCAATAAATATATGTAGTTTTTTGGGAATGTGTATGAAAGTAATTAAATTAACACGACAAGTAAAAATTATTGAAATTATAATTTTAGTTAAGTACTTTTATTTATTTATTTTAATTATTGTTAATCTTTAAATAGTTGATAAATACTTTAAGTGATAGAAAACATAACAATTTACAAATTTCAAATGTATTACTTAATGTATTCCAATAATAATTATATAATTAATATAATAATAATAATGTTTATATTTTATTTTACAAACAATGGCCATAGTTGCTAAGGTTTTTTTTCGTAAAAAAAACTAGTTGTAAAACTATTAAGCTATGTCGATAATAATAATAATTGTCTAAATAAATCAAAAAATATAGTCTTAACTTAAATAAAGTTTTATAATAAATCAACAATGTTGACATGATAAAAATGCAATATACTATACAATAATACATTTTAAATAAAATCTATGTCAATGACTCTTTTTGACTATTATTATTCTTTTAAATAATATACAACTGTAAAGTTTATTTATTAAAAATCGCATAGCGAATTTGTTCCATTTAATAAATCGTTAGAATTTCAAGAACAGTTATCCAGTCATAAATGCACTTTAAAAAGACATCAACAACTTTTATGCATTATGTATTGTAGCTAATAGCTATATTATATGCTTATGTTATACGATACATCAAGTGCACTTACCACTTTATCGTTTAAATGCCTCACCCGGCATGGCAGTAAGACATTTTGGCCTGCGGACGCAAACACATTTTGTGGTGCATTTTCAAAATACGTTTTCGGTTGTTCGTCGACTTTTTTTTTTATAACACTACCTGCAACTAATTAGAAACAAATTAAATTAGAACTATATGAATCTTCGTTACATTCCATAACGAGAGTTTTTGCACAGTAAAAAACAATAATTTTTATATTTTTATTTTCTACCATGTACCGACTATAGATATAGAATGGGCTATAATATGTTCGAAGTAATATCATAATCCGTTAAGTTACGGGTGTCGGTGGTTTTTCCACTCTCCTCCTGACACAACTTGGTGATGGGGGCTGAGAAGGTTTCTTCCATCTCTCTCTCCTTTCCTCTTCTTCTCTCTCACTCATATTTTTGCTATTTGAGGCCAAAGGCATTAACAAGGAAACGATGATCATCTGGGACATCATCAATCTTGCCAAAACCTCTGATATTATGAGCTCTCTCGCGATGGTCGCTAAATAACGTGCAACCGGCTAATTTGGCTGGGACCTTAAGTCCATGTCCACACTAACATCGTATATGTAATACTTATATATTGTTAAATGGATTTACAATATCGTGGTCTATCGAAAATATATATGACTGAGCTCAATAAGCAACACGCAAATTCAATGAGTTAATGAGTATTCATTAAAGAAAATTGATTGTTGTCCAACAACTATTTTGAATTGTGAATTTTAATGAAAAAAATCTTAATTAACTAAAAAAACAAATTAATTGTGATTGTTAGTGGTTGAACTTTATTCCCAGAGAGAAAACTGCAAGTGTGCATTTTAACACCCCATATCATATTGTGCTTTAGGCAAAACCACTCTGCTGACTTCAAAGGAATGACATAAAAAGTACGTGTTTTTAGTATTATGTTGTTCTTTTTTTTATAGTGACAATATTGTTTACACTGTATAATCTACATAATCTACAATATATATATACAAGACTACATAGAATTTCGTTTTTGCCTCTTCAAACATAATTTACAATACCAAAAAGCACTCTTAATTCTATTGTTTTTGAACAAACTACGACTTTCAAAAAGATATTATTAAATGATTTCCATGATAGTTTTATTACAATTGATAAAACAAACAAACTCATTGTATAAATACATTTTAAATTTAGTTATTGTTGACAATACTATTGTAACTGGTTTATGTTAAATCTTGTTTTATATACATTATTATACAATAAGATGACCGATAATAAATATTATGTAAAAAAACAAAGTATATATCATTAGGTATTGTAAATATTCCGTATCCAAATATTTTATGTAAATAACAATAAATAATTTTAAAAAAAATGTCATTGGTAAAATAGAAACGCATAGTATTACAAAAAATTTAAAGTTTTCGAACTTATAAACATTTAGTTATTATCAAATAATACAAAAATGTAAGATTATAAGTAAAAACAATTTAATTTTCATATATTGTTCTAATTTATGATGATTAATTTCATATTTTATTGTATCGCATTTTATATTTATTAATTGTTGGTATACCTTCATAACCACCTTGTATCATTTATTATTTTTCTATTAATTTCCACAATTATAATTTCCATTACAAGATATTCTTGATAAGGGGATAATACAATTTGGGCTATCTATATTAAATAAAAATTTAAATTCTTATAACTTATACAAGGAAGTTCTATAACCTATATACATTTTCATATCAACTCATAATAAATAAAATATATAAATATAAATCTATAAATAATATAAAAATAAATCAATTTAATTTTACCAAACAGGAACTAGTATTGAAATATTTATTGTGATAATAACAATTTTATCATTTATATTTTATATTCAATACAAGAATTAAAAATTGGTACGTATTAATATTGTATCATTAAATTTAAATTAATACGTTTGATTGACTTAACGGTCTTTATTTTGATTAATGGTATTAAAATAATTAATTATATTAACATTTATACATCTAAACTGTTATAGGTGTAATAATAGGTACATCGTACATTTCAAATTAAATCGAATTTTCAAATCATTTAACCGCTCTATAAATAGAATAATATAACTTGCATGGACGAAAGAATCTGGTTTTTGAGAAATTCGATTTGGTTAATGTAATTAAAAATATTATAATACTAGGAAATATACATTTATTATACAAAAATGATTTACATTTTTATAGTTATAAGACTATGAATATTTGTTTATGTTTAGGAGGGATTCAAAAACCCTAAAAACTTTACTTGATCCATAACTCAGCAGCTACTAGTCTAAGATAGTACCGAACTTAAATTAAACCATGATTGTTTAGATTCGTTTAATACAAAATCACATAAAAATAAAATTTTAAAACTCAAATAAATTATGCTTACAAATAATATATATAATTTTTAATATTACAATTAAAATGATTAATTTTTTTTAAACAAATAATAATCACGACTAATATGTATTTACTTACAATTTTATATATTATATTCAACTTTCCATTGAAGTTTAAAGTTCAAGCTTATAATTTATTTAAAAAAAAATATATTAAATTGAAGAATGTATAAACATGAAATAAAATAATAAAACCATAATGGGTACTATAGGTACTCATTTTATTTTTAAAATAATAAAATAAATAATTCATAAATATTTGGATAAATAAAATGTCTAATACTTAAATCATCTACTGGAATATAATATATTTATTTTTTGTTTGAAGCGTAAAGAAAACTATATAATCAGTGCTTACGTGCGTTTATTCGTTTCCGAAATTGCTCATATCAAAATTCTCTCGCGTACGGCATCACGTCCCAACACATCACTAGTCATTCTAGTAAGTTTGTGAATAGGTTTTTTTTATCTTTCTTCTTCATAAAAATTTCGAACCGTTTTATATCGATTGCGGCACACTGACGATGATGGGAGTCAATGTTTAGCCACGCGTAAGCCGGCCGTGAAGAGTTTAGATGCGCCGTGAAATTGAATACATCCAACACGAATGGAAAAAAAGAACCCACAACAAATTATGTCGATAATTTTGTTTGTTTGGTTTTTTTAATGTAATATATTACTATAATATAACACGAATATACATTTTTTTTAATTGTTTATAAACCGTTTCGGTTGTGGTCACAGATAATAGGGAAACGTGTCTCGTAAATTGGTGACCATCTGCCGACGGGCAATCCATCAACGAGACTCTCACCCGACTGGCTTTAATTACTTTTAAAAGTAATAATGGCGCATACGGTAAACCACCAGCTCACATGCTCTAAAACATAAGATTGATAAGGACCGTAAAAACACTGCATGTCAAAAGTAGTCGTTTTTTGACCCCATCCCCCATCCAACATTCGGGCAGATGCCACCTTCTGCTTTTTGGGACCTATCAAAATGTATGAGTATGTGTTAAATCCGCTACCATTAGTTGCATCTCTGGAAACGTGGCGGATTAAAGCGCTATGGAATGCTTTTAGAAGACACTCGAGCTACCTCAAGTTTTACGACCGAAAATAACATAAAATCACGTATTATTTTGAATAAGTAAATATATGATTATAAAATATCACCGAGTAGACACGCAAAGAAAACGAGTAAATGCTTAAAAAAAAACACTAAGAGAACGTCATTAGTGTAAACATACATTTTATTTCAATGTTCTTATTATTTTCCTCATCAAACTGTCTTTTATTTGCAATAAACTCAAAAAAAAGTCCCAATATGAACTTGAAAAAAGCTTATATATAATTGTCAAAATAGGCCTACCCAAATCTTTATTGTTTAAACTAACGATTTATTTTTGTAAATGTAGAGAGTTAAACGTGAAATATATATATTATTTAAATCATATTATTACTCTTGTGTTTCAGGTTCGTATCATATGATAATACAGAAAGGCGTTTCTATGTTTCTATAAGCTGTGTGCAGACATTAGGTATGAACAATACTATACATTTCACATTCACAGATCATTCAATAAAACATGCACATGGTTACAATCTAAAATTTTCTTTCAATTTTAGTTCATGTGTCATATTGTTGAGCAAAATTTCCCTGGGGATTAAATTTAAATTTTCAAAATTATGTGCTTAAAAACTACATGCGTATATCGGAACGTTACAGGGGGTAATAACAATAGAACGGTCAATACCCTCGGGTGTATTTTTGTGAACAACAGCAGTTTTAAATAAAACTACCACACCACCTGTAATGTGTAGGGCGATAGCAGATGGTGGGGGCATGAGGGTCTGCCACTAATAATTTCAAAAACCTCTTATTAAGGCCCGGGCGAGCAATCATTTAATTTAACTGTCCACTATATATTAAATAGAACAGTTCCCAGTCCAGAACAACTAATCTAACAGCTAATAGACAAGCAGCATTGTCTAAAAGGCATTTATCATTATCAGAAATTATGAGATCGCATTTATCACTATGCATGCTAACAAGGTCCGACATACTCACTAATACAGTAATATGCAAATTAACATATTAAATGAGTTTTAACTGTCTTACAGGTACAAACACAAAAGTTTATTTTAGGTACACCTAAAAATTTTTAATTTCTACCACAAAAATATCATACACATTAAAACAAAACAAAAAAATCTTAATTAATGGTTATAATTTATAAACTTTAATTTTTTGTAGTATTTGATAAATGTATGATAAAAAATTCAATTTGAACAATATAATAAATATTTAATTTTTGCGAGTTCATTGTTCAAAATCTAATCAAAGAAATAATTATATTTGCTATGGAAATACTAAAATTTTTAATTCTTTAAATACACGTATAATTATATAAATAAAAGTTTTGCAATTTCACTTTAACGATGCGGAACGACAATGGAACGATGAATTGTTTTAATTTTCACAAGATATTAAAAGAAAAAAAATGAATACATTTATGGTAGAATTTAGTCCATTATTATATTTTCTTTTAACTCCTTATTTCATTAAAAATTCAAGCAGTAATAGTTTACCTAAAGGGATTTAAATTTGTAATACAAATTATCCAACTACCTCAAAGAATTGAATTTAAAAGACGTTTAATATTTTTAAGTTTCTTATTTAATATTTAAACACATTTTTAAAATAAAAACCATTTAATGTCCATTCGTCAAACATAAATACAATATAATATAACTGTAGTTTGACTTACAATAATCCCAATAGCTTAATGTACAATATTTAGTCAGGTGTATTGTCTACTACATTTTGTCACCTTTTCAAAAATTTTGTTTATTTCACATCAACAGTTTCAAAACAATAATAACACACTAATCGTAATTTAAATTTAATAATATTTAATTAGCTTTTTGGTATAATTTCAATAATTGTTTATATAAATTTAAATTTATAAATTTATAATTAATAAAATTAAACACAAGCATTTTTCACAATATTTCAATATGAGTGATATTCTTTGCTCAAAAGTGAAGCCATGCCTACATTATTTATTATTTTTTTTTTTTAATATTAGATTATTTCAATTATATTTTTAAGTATACATTTTGTAAAATTATTTCATCTTATGGTAAAAATTAAATTTTTATATAATATTGTTATATCAATTCCATTAGTATGAAAATAAAATAAAAAATAAATGTAGCTTAATTCAATATTTAATTTTTTTTTTCCAATATATAAATAATTGTATAGGTACACAATATTTAATATAATGGTTAATTTATTTTATTTTATTTTTATTTTTTAATAAATAAATACGTAAATAATAATAATTAATAATATTATACAACGTCACATAGAATGAAATCCCTTCCAACGATGCCAAAACATTTTATTTATAGACAATTTTCCATGCATATTAAAAAAAATGTATAACTTAATAAATCCAAGGTCAGGATAATAATAAAAATGATAAAAATAACAATGTTAATTCATGCAGTAGTTTAAAAATAATGATTTGTATGATTACATTTTAAATGATTGTATCTAAATGTATTATTGTTTTACAATTTAATCGTTTCCAGTGTAGACACGTATTAATAATTGTCATGAAAATGTGAATCTAGGATCTATATTTTAGGTTAATAAGTGCTACTGAACTATTAAATAGATTCATAAAAAAAATTAAAAAACTACTTCTGTCAATTTTTAATAATTCAAAACGACATGTTTTGATAAACAGCTTTTAATTTGATTTATTTTTACGTTACAAGATAAAATTATGTTTCTTTTAATTTTATCAAAGGCTTCACTGACGATTTAATTTGGTTAATTCGAACATTATCATTATACAAAATGTAGAATTTAAACATTTTATCTTTTGAACTATAAAATAAAGTTTTTTAGCCTCCGGGTAAAATTAAACAAATACTATTATATTAAAATTTGCACTACAAATGTTAAATTGACATTAAATATTAAATTACATGTACCTTTAGATAAATTGAATAATGATTAACTTCATAATATACTTGCAAACCAAATAACAAAATTATACTTTATAAAATATAAATATTAATAAACACATTTTATTACAATGGAAATATGTTGATAGCGAAATATCGATGACTGATTTTTAGTAAATATTAACTAAACTTGTAGTAGGTCATTTATTAAATATTTTTCGAATGTTGTCTGTAATATTGATTTACGCTTGAACATTTCACAATAGAGACAATTAAGTCAATATATAAAATAACTATTCTAACAGAGTTTTTATAATGGTTTTACCACTCTGACTGAATCTCTATAATGTATTATACTGGAAAATTATAATTATAGATACATACATTATAAATTTATAATAGTGTACCTACATATTTTCATATTTTTGATTAATAAACTTAATATTTGTTTACTTTGTGATGTTACAATTATTAAAAACTGGTTTTTGTACCCTAATATGGCTTCGAATTTCTTCCATATTACCTCCCGATTTTATCATCAAAAGAAGTATACATATTTGCACACAAATTATCTGCCATTTTTAGTATAGGTAGTAAACTAAACGAACTATAAGTCTATAACTAAGCAGTGTTTCTAAATAACTTAAAATAATTTTTATTTATTAATGGGTTTATATAGATATTTTGAATAATTCTAATCCTGAAAATATTTTTTTTTATGTACCTATTATACCTATGAAATATTTATCATTTTAAATAAAAGCCAAAAAATGTACAATAAGTCAATATTATAAGAATATAGAAAAATTAAATTCGAATGACATTATACTAGGCTGCAATTTGTAAAAAACATAATTTTTGAATTTCATAACAATGAATAATATTAAACTAATTAAATTTTAATTTTTAACAAAAACCGAACCATTATATTTATCTTTAATGGTGTTTTTTTTTATTATGTATCACAAATTTAATATATAAATTAATTAATCAATTCATTTTAATGAACTAAATGATGTTTATATAATTATATTAATGAATAATAATAAAGTGCTTTAAAAAGCTATTAAATACATTTACAAACTTATTGAAGATATATTTATTGCTTTTTTTATTATTTTATCCATCTAATTTTTTATATCTATTTTTAAGTATACTAAATTATGTTTAAAAAGCCCCTAGTAAATTAAAAATTCAATACTACAATAGTTCTCCCAAATAACCCAGCGGGCATCTCGAGTTAAAAAAAAAGTAAGAAAAATAAATGGTTGGAAAGCAACCTGAGAACAATGGGAAATCCGATAATTACCTAATAGCTGCAGTAACATTTCGTTAAGGCAGAGAATAGGAATATGAAATAAAAATTAAATTAAACTATAATGAATTCATTTGTATAAACAAAAAGCACAAAAATACTCGATTATTTCCGCTACAAATAATAAAGGTCATTACTCGTAAATCATAGTAATATTATGTCTGATAATAAAATCAAAATATAATTTAAACCGTAAAATTGTAGGTCTTAACCTATGACAACCACGTACGGGGGGGGGGGTTTACGGTATAATAAATTCACTATTCAGCGTACACATTACGTGGTGAATGTGACGCCTTTAATAATTAATATCTCATCGTGTCGCGTATAGTTGCGAAAATAAGACGTGTCGTAGAGTCGAACACGGTCTAACGTGACTTAAATTTTTTTGTTTTTGTCGACCACCCTCTCGCGTTCGTCTTACAAGCAGCACTACTGTGTGCGGACGATCGCGTTAAAACGTGTGAAATCAGCGGTTCGCGGGGCGCGTAAGAGCTAGTTTACAAAATAAAAACGCACCGATATTATACGCAAATTATTATTTAATAAAAAAAAAAAAAAAACCGATTGATTAAATATCGTTGAATCGCTGCAGCAGTGTGTACTCGTGCTGCCGTTTGAAAGCTCGATATACACCGCTCGCCCACCCGCGAAACCACAGACACACACACACACACACACACACACAATATAATATAATGTTTAAGCTCAGTTTAATAATATCAGCGAGGGGTTGTTTTGTGTGTAGTGTGATTTGTGCAGTATACGTTTCGCGCGTTTCAGAGTAGGGTTTTGTATTATGCCGGCACGATGCGCGTTTATATGAACATCGGCAATAAAAACTTCTTGCGGTACGGTCGTTGCCGCCATCCGATACGGACGTATTAATACCGAGGTTGATGCCGGGCGGCGGTGTGGCGCGCACCGAGGGGGCAAAATTCTATTTTCAATGTGCGCGCAATAAAATACGCGGCGGCGAGACCGGAGGGTGACCCGAGTTTTTGACGGACGCGGCGCAGTCAATGAGTCACACACACACACAACACACACACCACACGGGACGCGTTCGCAGACACGTATTATTATTATTATTATGCTATGCGCATATACCTATAATATGGTGTACGACGATGAGTAAAGGCCGCACGGGGACACACAATATAATATATAATATATAATATAATGTGTATTGTTGTGTAATAATAATAATATATATATATATTATAATATGCACTGCACAGACATATTATATTCTCTGTATAATAACGTGGCGACGACGACGACGACGGCGGCGGCGGTGGTATTGTGGGCTGTGGCTCGCGCGGGAGATATGACACACACACACACAATATAGTACGATCGGAGGACCGCTATTATACCGTTTTGATGATATTATACGACACGAAGTTGTAGGTAGTAAAATGCGTCTGCCGCTCGCAATAACAATAATAATATAACAATAAACGGTGTGCGCGGGGACGCCGAACAGATGTCGTCGTCAGACACGCGGCGCAAGTACACGGGCGCGCGCGCGAGTCGCAGTCGGCCCGCAAACGGCCTGCAACGGTGTATAATATTGTTATAATAATAATAATAATTCGACACCATCAAACCGTGTGGCAGCCGCCTCGTCCGAATTTGTCGTCTATTGTTTTTGCCGCGTACCCACTCACGGGGATCCGGTACGGCCCGACACCGTAGAAACGCCGCGGCACTTCGTTACGAATGTCACGATGATGATGATATTATATTATGCATTTTCTTCCTCTCATTACTGCTACGACGGTGATAATATTATAATTCTGTCGTCGGTCAGTGCGTATGGGACTCGGAGCGGTAGGTATACTCGCCACGAAATACGCGCGCACACCTCTAATACGTATATTATACACTGACGAGCATTATTCTTCGGACGTACACACGGCGCATACATATTATCATCGGCGTTAATGCGACCGTTTGTGTTTCGTGATGTTTTATTTTTTGTCATTCTTCTCTTTGTTTTTTTTTTTTTTTGTTTTTCCTACGCGTACCTATTCCAACGCACACCGTACCGGTGTCCTGTACAATAATAATAATAATAACAATAATGTACGAGTACGATCGTACGGTACACGTACGTTCCACAGACGTCATCGGTTAATACGTAGCTAAGCCACCGACTTTTGTACTTTTGCGCGTCGCGATATATTATATCCACCGCCATCCGCCAGATTTAACGGTGGCGGAGGCTGCTCTCGTATATGTGTATATAAAAGCAAGTAACTACATATAATATAATAATAAATAATAACGTTGGAATATCGTGTCGTGCGGCCAGACAACGTTGAAGTCCACGAAAGCTCGCACATCCACGATTATATAGTAATATTTTACTACCCATATAATATAATAATATATAGTCATTATTGTTAATGGTCGCGGCGCCAAAGATCGATTTCGCATTGGGTCACCACAGCACAGCACTATCTAAAAGTCAATTAAAAAAGTGTCCGAAGTGTGTGTGTGTGTGTGTGTGTGTCTAACATAATATTCTCGTTACCGTTTAAGCGCTTTCGAGCGTATCGAATTTCACGGAATTGGCGTCTTGTATCACACCCGTCGTTGGTCCGCTATTATTCGGGTCCCTCGAGTAAAAGTTTCCGTTAAGGTAAACTGATTCGGATTGAGCTCTAAATTTCAACTTGCATAATTTATACAATTAAAACAAAACCTCGAAACCAAAACATCCGTTGTATCTAAATCAGTCTCTTGTCTGTAACTTTCGTAGATATAATATTTTATATAAATCCAGTTAATGTTCGCGTTTTACATGTTATCAATACGCATTGTATATTATTATTATATTCCATTAAACCTAAGACATTAATAAACACGATGGGCCCATCAATGATTTCACTATAGTTAAATAGAAGTAAAACAATTCAAATAGTACAGCTGGTTTTAAAATAAATTAATATACAAATATAAATAAACTAAATTACATTTAAATATTTAAAAAAAAATAAACGGAAAATCTGCGAAATTACAAACAATATATTACTCCATTGATTATATTACAATGAATATAATATAATATGATGTAAACAATTAAAACCAACAAAAAAAAGTACAATTCCAATATATATTGAGTACAACCAAAATAAAGTTAATGAAATTAACCAAAATTAATATTACATGAAAGTATGAAGCAGTTTGAAATTCAATGTTAATGCCGTTAAGGGTTATATAATACGATATTATAATGGACATAGAAGTAATATATGAAAAATAATTATTAAATTTTCATTTTTCATTTTTCTGTGTGTTGATTATATTGTAGTAACATGTGCAAATGATTGACAGGAAGCAGCTGATTGTACGTTATTTGATGGTTGGGCTGTAAAAAATAACTCTAATTTATAAACCGAGCAAGAAACATTAGTGGTTGTTGTTGTCCGGCCAACGAAATATTTATAGATGATGGAATTCTAAAAATGGCATCGTAGGAAAATCACGCGTATGAGGGGCCTATGAAAAAAATATCGGGGACAACGTAATAATGATCATTACAAAAACAAAACATTTATAAAATGTTATAAATATTGTGTAATTACAATTATGACAATATCACAATCTGTTAAACATCAAAATCAAATTAGTTTAAAAACTGCAATCATTTTTCCTTTTAAATCATATCCATTCAAATATTGTTCCCATATAAATGTAACCAATATTACAGCTTCTATTGATCGTACGCATTCATTTTTAAAATATTAAGGAATACTATCTGTAATCTGCAATAAACAAAAGATATGTGGATTTTTAGGGAAATGGGTATTATACATATTATATAACCGGGCGCCAGCTAGCTACAATCCTTAAAATATGATCACGTCTAGATTTCAAGAACAAATCCGAGATAACCAAATTTAGAGAATCGGAAATGTATAAATATATGATTAGGATGTATATGCACAAAAGACAGGTATATACAAATATAAAAAACCTCGCGCGTTCGTTGTCATGTAAGATATTTTTCGTGAATAAATATAAATTCGTCGTGGCCTCACTCGCCCCTCACAGTAACCTGTTCGAGGGAAAGGGTTGACTATATTATATTATAGGTAAAGATTTTACAATATGATATTACATTCGATGGTATTGACTACTAACGTAAAAATAGATAAAAAAAAACCAAACAATGGGCTATAACAGAAATCCTATGAGTATTTTTACGAAGTATATTATTATACTTAAACGTCGAAGCACGAACACGGTGGTACACGTTGCGTCCATAGTATACTATGGTTCATTGTAAAAAAAGAACTAACGCATTTCTGTGGACAGTCACGAGGTCAGGAATCCTTTTTTAAATCGGGAGCGTGTAGGAATGAAACTGTTTTAAAAAAGAAAAAAACCCGGTGGGCGGTGAATACAGTGGAAACTAATACAGAATTAAATTAAATTAAAATTAAAAAAAAAAAACAAAATATTTTGTACTTTTCTCGAGATAAAGGTTTACGTGGAATATTTTATAAGAGCTATTCCTGCCACAAAGCTATACGAAGAAATTCCAAAGCTATGTAGACGAGAACCGAGCAAGTGCGAAGGGGTAAACACATGTGCGAATAGGTGTGAAAACAGATGCACTACACCATAATTGTAGTATAGTATCATCACACCCACCGCCCAACACGAAAGATATTATACCGCATTTGCTTGTAATTAAACATAATATCCGAAAGCAGTAAATTATTATTTATAAGCTGAATACATTATAATCATATACTATTCTATATATCATATTATTCTATAATTTAAACATCTTAGACCTTAGTATTTTACGCCCTCGCACTTTCAGTTATTTCTCGTATGAATTGTCCCCACGTATACATTTCTGAAAAATACATACACTCCGAACATCATAATATTCTTATACCGTTTCGAAAATAAATAATATTACATAAATAATGCACCCGACTAGTTGTAACTCAAAATTTCATCAAGTTATAAACAATCATCATAATACTCGTACTACAGTACTGACTACTTCTTAGTATTTTTAACTATCTACGTATAAAAAATACTATATCCTTAATATCCTTCGCGAATGTGCCATGGTTGCAAATACGTTTAATTAATATTTGCTAAAATTATTGTTATTAATATATTATGTTAATGTTATAAATATTTTTAACATACAACTTCAAGAAATATAATTATCTTTATGAGTTATATAAATTGTCTGTATTTTTTTTTATTTTTTTTTATATTATATATTTACACTAACTATAAAACCCGATTTTGTCCGGGACAATATGAACAAACATAAAATATGGTGCTGTATCTATGTATCTCGGTTGTAGTGTACCTCAGTTCACGGGCAAATCGACATCGATGTACCTTGCTTTATGAACTAATTCGACCGAGATCATCAATCCGCCTATTGTATTCGATCTATCACTTGGTAAGTTGATATATTTTTTAACGTTGTTCAAACTACTCTCTAAACTTTCCCTATATCTCTAAAAACAATTCCTGAAACTTTTGTCAACATTGGTCGAGTAGATTTTGAGTTTATAAGCTTCGAAAATAAGGACATTGCCTTTTGTTTTACATTTTAATAACAAACAATAAATTAAATATTATATATTATTTTATTAAAAACAAATCCCATAGCAACGCATAATGGGTCGGCTAATCTATATTAATTGTTTTTCAGATTTTATAACCATAACTCATTATAGCCATATACATAAATAAAAAACTATTCGATTTTCATCAGCGAAGATGAAATGTATATGTAAGTATAGCAACCTATAGGGGTCGAAAATAGAAGCTTAGGACACCTACTGAGTCTCGAGTAATCGATTGATATAACTTTTATTGAAATCAGTCAATTATTTTCTGAAATTAAGGCGTTCAAACATACAAACTCTTTTACCCTTCTGTTTTATAATATTAGTATTGATTATGCAGATAGGTACTCTCCTAACCTTGAAACACATTATATTATACCAGCAATATTTATTTCGTATTGTTATTGTCGTGTGTTTTTGGTTTTAATAGTATAAATTTGTACGTATTGGTTTTCATTAGGGAGTACAGCATTAAAAGTTATTGCTTTATAAATTATAATTCATTTTAAACTCGTAAATACTAAATAGAGAAAAGAGAATAAAATAATGTGATACTCATTGGGTGTGGTTTTTCTTTTTACTTTTATAATTAATAGCTGTTTTCATAATTATAATTTATTTTTAAAATAATTCCTTACATTTCTATACAATCTGAATATTATTTGTCCCAATATAAAATACAATATTATAGTATTACCGATGAATATTAATTATTATAATAATGATAGAATCAAATACAATAGATAAGGACTTAACAGATATTTATATATAGATACGTAACAGCTGATGAAAACGGGTGATAATACATAAATTGAGTAATAACTAATAGATAGGTTTCTACCTACAAAGCTTCGACTACAATTATATCGCTGCTTTAAAATTCCTTCATTCCATTTAAATCGATATATTTTCAGATTATAATACGTTAATAATATAATGTTAATAAAACGATACTTTACGAGAAGTCGCGTCTCTACCAAATTACTATTTCCGTTTTTATAATAATATTGTATGACTAAGACACTACAAGTTATACCAAATGCTTAACCCCTATTAAAAAAAGTGTTTGTAATAACAAATAACCATTTAATGCTAAGTAGTTTTAGGGGAATCAAACAGACTATGAACATGAACTACTATATTCTTGTAACACGATATTTCTATATTAAAAGTTATATTATAGGTACTGTTATTTCAACAATGAGTGTTTAAGATGATTTGTAATAAATTACCATTAGATAAAAAAAAAACCATTAGTACTTAGTACATGTATTTCTAACATAAGACAAATTACTTGTAAATAATAAAATATATATTTTATTTGTGACAGTTATAGTGTTATACTACAACGTGCCTAATATAATATTAATATTAAGAGCATTAGGTACTATAGGTTAGTCAATGTGGTTACTTTTAAAGGCTCCGAGGGATTTAAACCAAACTATAGTTTATAGTACTTGAAGCATTTGTAATAAATAATTAACACACAACTTCAGAAGATGTAGTACACAGTAAGTGGCATTAAAATATGGACAACTACACAGTAGTTATCATGTACAATACAATTTGATGCATCGATGCATGGAAGTAATAATAATTTTATACAGTATTATAAAAAACTATCATTTTTTTCACATAATTTTGATATAAAATACAAATACAAAATCATAATTTCATAATACGTCCCTTTACAGACACTAAGTGTGATAATGATAAACAATGGTACCTAAAATCTATAGGAATTGTGATTTTGAAAATAGGAACTCCATTAATTTGTTTTTTGTATTGGATACGCCTATTTAAACATTAAATGTAACTATTTGATACATGGTGAACAAACCTATTAAAACAATCTGCATATAATTCAAAATCTGTTAAAACCATTTAATTTTTGAAAACTAAACAATTATAAAATAAAAAATGTATGGGTTTTTATTAATAACTAGAAAATCATACAATTTTTGCACACCATTTACTAAATTATTAGAATAGGTAGATTAGTAATTATAATCACTATTTGCATTGGCAATAATTATAAATATCAGTGATAATTTGCCCGTTTTAGTAATCCGATTGCGATCTCTGGCTATTAAAAACATTAGGATTGTACGAAAATGAGTAAAACATTGCCAATTTGTATTATTTTTTATTTAGTATTTAATTATGTAAGTGTTATGTGATCATAATTTTTTTATAATACCAAGTATAATTTAATGTGTATTAATAGCAATTAAACGATATTTAATATTATTAAGTATGTTTACAGCACGTTATTTCCGCACTGAAAATCAAGTTTAAATATTTACTAATCCTTAATGATAATTGGTGGCTGTGTGATTATTAAAGAAATATAATGGTAACAAACTTACAATTTGCAACATTCGTATAATAAAATGAAAATACTCAGAAAAAATATTAATTATTATTTGGCTTTAGTACCCCAAATGTTTGGCTAATGTTCATGGCCCATTCATTAAAACTGGCTAATAAGCAATACGAGTTATATATATATAAAATATATATTATGATTTTATGATTATATTTCAAACATATTTAAGATTGAAACTATGATAATATTGAAAAAAATCTTATTTTCATGTCTAATTCTGAATGATTTACTCTAACGTTCTTTGGTCACTTTGAACTTAAAATGTATATGCACCACTCAAACTTATTGTAATACATTTGACCCACTTCAGACCCAATAACTCATGTGGATACAAATAATATATACAATTCATACTTTTCACAAAAGTTTTTAAAGTTGTATAAGCTTTAATAGTTTTAAAATACTACAAAATGATGTTACGCCAATTTGATGGCTTATTTTTATTCCGGTAAATTTACCTAACTAAAAAGTCTTTTACTTTTTATAAACTTTTTAAAAAATGTATAAACGTAACTAATTTATATTTTTTTTAAATAATATTTATATATAGGTCTAGACGTCTAGTACAAAAACGTAATAATAATTTGTTTTAAAATTCAACTTATGAAATAAAATTAATTTAAAAGTAAATTATTTAGTAGTTCCTGCTATAATACAAATAGCTATATATTATTAAAATATTTTAAATGTTATAATAATTTTTGACTGAATAATCAAACAACATGTTTTAATGAATTCAGTTAATTTTGATCAGTACTAAATACATAATGTAAATACTAAAATACAGTAATTACCTACTTAATCTGTTTATAAAAATGTATATACTTTCTACATTTTTTTAATATAAAAACGATATTAAACCATAGTCATATTACTCATATTAATTCGAATCGACTTTAAATAATTATAAACGATACATGACAAATATTTATACGAAAATTCAATCGCATAAAAAAACTTTGTTTTTAAATAATATTATGATTTACCTCTGATTTGGTATACAGTTTGCGTGATGAACAAAATCAACAGTAACCACTTCATATTTTAAAATTCATTTTCGTTTGAAATCGAATAATAATAATTACTATACAACTACACCGCACTATTCACACCGATTTGAACAAATAATATTTTCTGGACTTAGGTCTTAGCATCGCACACTAGGTTCAAAAATCGTGAACGCGCACGCGGCAGTACATCGTAAAGTCAAAACCACATGGAAGCAACTGGGCCATTTGGCAGTCGCATCGGTATTGTTACTTCTTCCACACAAGAGGCTCGTGCATGCATGTGTGTGTGCGTGTATAGTGTATAGTGTATAGTGCATGTGAACCGAATATTTTCATGTGTCTAAAACCGTTTTGGTGGGGACCGCGCGCGGGCTCCAAATGATTCACTGCCATGTGCGTGCGGTTTGATGACGACTGGCCATCGAACTTGACGGGGAAATATAAAAACCACGGCATAAATGAGTCACGGGTCGGACGTTATAAACATTACCCCTAAGTTGAGTATTCCGTGAAACGCGATGATTCATTTGTCTTATTCAGGTATGGGTAAACAAAAAAAGGGTCCTGCAGTCCCAGTGGACGATAAAATGGCGTTAAAAGAAATTAAAAATGATAATAAAAAATACTACTTTAATCCTGTAAAAATACATATTAGCACTTAATTCCGTAGGACATTAAATTCAGCCCATTCAGTCCAAACATAAACTCTAACGCAAGTAGGTTTAGAAAAAATATCAATTAGATTCATCGGTATATTATACATAATATAATACCTACGATAAATTTATTAATTTTTAATTAAAACATTATACTCGAATTCATCGCGTTAAATTATTTCGTGATAGGTATTGGATTCTACTAACACCCGATTAAATTATTTTATATAATATAAAGTCCTTTGGTTATTTTTTCAATAACCTACGAATAAATGCATAATACAACTGTTGTCCCTACTTTTAAATTTATATATTTTTTTATTTATACTTACCCTAAGTAGTTAATTCCATATAATAAATAAAGATCTACCATAAGCTATTAGACATAAACACACACACACACACACACACACACACATACACACATACAATACAATAAAGCATGTATCTTTGGTTTACGACCATCATTATAATATTCACAATCACACTAAACAGATAGATTTATATAAAAAAAATAACCATTGTTAATTAGTAATTACATATTGAACCATATTATACGTATCTATAACTAATCTTTATATTATTAATAAAATATATTTTAAATGTACAGAGGTATAATAGTTCACTTTTTAAAAGCAAATTTTCATTCTAAAAAATGTAAAACTTATTATTTTATTCGGTATTTTTTAAATACATCAATTTCGAATCTGATTATTTAACGTTAATTAATTTAAAAAATATATATATATCTTGTAGGGCGTATTAAACAATTACAGCACAATTATGGTGCAGACGTGCAGTTACATTTTATTAATGAGGTTATATATATTATATTTTAATAACAAACGCAAACAATAGTACAATATTATATAAAAAAAATTAACACGTTCCGAACAGCGTCGTACGCGTAGACGTCACGCGTATGGGACGGAGCGTCGGTTAATACTAAAAACAAAAGAATAATAATAATAATAGATGTCACCGTTAATCGTTATCGCTTATTACTACAGTTTTATAATATTTATATTTATATTTTATAATTTATAATATAATATTTTAATAAAATAATGTTCTCAATCAAGACAATACAATCAATATTACATAAATACAAACTATAGATAATTTCAAGGCGATAATTTATTCACTAAATGTATATGCTTAAAATCATTATCAGAGTTAAATTATACTATGCTAGAGTCAGGCACGTATACAAAAAAAAATTGGGGGGGTGAACCGCCCCTGACTATAGTAATAAATAAATACATTTATATTAAACATTTAATTATGTGTAATTTTAAATGTACGTATTATACAAATAAAGGTATACATTTCTTTATAAGTTTATGGCCATAAAAATAGAAAAATCGAGAAAGTAAATATAATAATAAACCAACACGTTAATTCTTCAGTTTATTTAATATGGCTTGAACTTTGCACTCGAATTAACCTGATTTATAACATTTAATTCACAGTTAGGTAAATAATATAATATAGTATATTATACTATATTCAGAATTGGGTATTAACTGAATAATGAATCCGGTACTTTTTTAACTTAAATCCTGAATTTAGATATTATTTTTAATATTGCCTCTATAATTATTTTTGAATATTTAAGAAAAATTTAGAATTAGAATGAATAATATGTTATTACATTATATTAATGTACTGTATATAATTATTTAGTATTTACTGCAATTTAGCATTATATATTTTATTGAAGTTCGAATAAGAAAAATAATTTTTGAATTAAAAATACTCATATGATTCTTAGACAAATATAATAACTCAAAGCAAAAGCAAATATGGAGATAAGATTTAGTGATACTATGAGAAACGCCACATTCATATAGCTAAATATTATAATACTAACTAAGACATCAAACAAAATAATAATCTATTCACAAAGATGGAATTGGGAAACATACTATTCAAGCTTTAATACCACTAAAATAGAAACAAAACTGTCAAAATACGCCTCAAACATAAATTACCGGAAACCCTATATGAGTTACTCACACCCACTCCTGAGAAATCTAGCAAACTAACAAATTTTATTAATAAAGCTGAACAATTAACTCTATAATTGTATTAAATAATATAATCTAAGTAAATCAAAATTCAAACATAAATAGATAAACATAATTTAGGGTTACTTTAATATAAATAATGTAATTATTGGTTAATAATCATATAATTAATACCTTAAATTAATTTAAAAAAATAAATAAATGTGTTATGATAGGTACATATGTAATACAAGAGTAAGTATCCAAAATTAATAATACAGTAATCTGAATTATACTTTAAAAAAATATAAAAACATTTGTAAAGTTTAAAAATGATTTCTCAAGTATATATCGTTCAATATTATCTCCCACGTGTTTATTACACTATACAATACTAAATCACACTTAGTCACACTCTTTTTCACTAAGACTTCTTTTACAGTATTCTAGAATTATTTGACTAAGTAAACATAGATAAATTATAAAAATATTTATTTAAGATCCTTTGGACTTGTACTTAATTTCACAAAATACTATTGCTAATTTAACAAATGTCAACTTTTAGAAAACATATTCTTCTAGTCATCTGTATTTAGGCTCTCTTAACACGTTCCAAAACTTTGACTATAACTTTGCACTTCACAGTTTGCATATAATGTAATATAAATTAACACATAAAGTTGTTCCGTTTCATAATGCAATCATTTTAGTTGAGAAACGCATAAATCATCAAAATATAAATGCGTTGATTTAAATTAATTAATAATATCCATACGTATTATATGTTTGTTTATAAATATATCTATATAAATACTTATATACTCGTATAAACAGTAATAATATTTGATGTATGTTTTATTCAAATAGAATACGTGCGTAGTGCGTTGTGTATATTTATATGAACCTATCAGGAATTCAAAATATATTTTACCATTTTTCATCATCTATACTATACAGGTACTTTAAAATGTTATATTATTATTATATTTACGGACACACAGAGTCATGTTTGATTTTGACGTTGGGAAGTTTCTGTTTTTTAAATTATTTTTATGACAAGATATTATTTTTATTACTTCCATAATGTTGTCAAATTTAATAGGCTTAAGTGTATAACCATGATAGTGGTCCAAAAATTAATTATTACATATTTCAGTGAATCATAAAATGCAACGCACTCAAAGCGTTTGATGCCGTCAACCTTTCATTTCTAGGAGAAAAAAATTGTATAAAACCTTGAAATAGATGACCTTATTCCATCTGGGTTTAAATTATCATGATAAATTATACTTAACAAAATGGTTTTGAACAGTTTTATAAAGCAATATCATCTGGAGTTTTTTTGAAAGAAACAGTGTTTCTCTCCTCTATGATTTTTACTTTATTTTTATGACATATTAATTGCGTTTACAATAGGTAAGTAAAATGTATCTAATAATTATGAATAGCTCGAGACCATATCATACGTTTAATGTGTATACGTAAATATTTAAATTTCTCATCAAAGGATTAGAAAATACACATAATGATAATTAATAATAATTACTCAAAGTTAAATATTTATAAATGCTGCCAAATCACTACACAAAAAAAGTTCTATTGATTATTATCAAGTAAAAAAAGTAACACGTCTTATAATGACTATTGAAATACAATTATTTTCTTACAGTTGGTGTTAAAAATTGATTTTATAATGTACCTACATATAACCCATGCGACTGTTTATTTAAAAACATGAATTATAATAAGATAATAATTTGATAAAATAATAAAATATTCAAAAAAAAATGTTATTATTTCGTTTTAATAAGTAATACTGTTGTATACAACAGCGGTGGCGAATTTCGTGTACAGCTAGATTACCAAAATCGGTAAAGATAATGTAAATACAGTGAGAAACCTGTATATATAACGGACAGTCACGGGACCAAAATAATTGTCCGTTATAGACAGGTATCTGTTTTAAACAGGTTTCAGTGTTTTATAACTAAAAATAGAAACATATCTGTTTAAGGGAAAATAAAAATTTTGTACGTAAATTATATTAATATTGTATATATTATTATAATCATTATCATTATTATTAAATTATTATATTTTACATATTATACGTTATAAATTTAATTTTAATATTTATCAACATGTTTACGAATAAACAAACCGCTAGACAACGAATAATATTCATCTTTTGTTTTAACTTAAAAGATTTACGCAGTACGGTAAGTGCCATTGCTAAGAAAAATATATAAACTCAAACCAATAGAAACTGAATAAAAACATACAGGTGTCCATTAAGTCAGGTTTCACTGTATATACTATATGCATTAATATTGTAACTAATAAACTATAAATATATTTTGATTTCGATAATTTTTTTTTAATTATCAGATTATTTTTGACAATATAAAATAGAAGTAAAATTTTACTATGGACTATGAATTGAGATTCCTATAATAATTAATAATAATTTCATTAATATTAAAATAAATCGTTATGCAAATTACTAAATTATAAATCAAGTTCAATTTTGTTTAAAATAATAATATACATCCTACATAATAAAGTATTAAACTAATGCATAAAAATGTCATCAATGGGTGGTTTCTCCAATCAATTTGTTCAAATTATTATTTTTTTTTTTAGTTTTAGTTTATAGTTCACGATTTCCATACTTCTATTTTGCCTAATATTATAAGCAGTTATTAAATTTAATTTATTAGGTGGAATACTAAACCTTTAATAGTAACGTCTTGAACATTTAAATAATTTTTATTGGTTATTAATATTTGTTTTTTATTAGAATCTGATCTTAATTTTATTTTATACACGTTTCACAATTATTAAACGTTAAATGCATTTTTTACAAGTGAGGTATCTTCTGACGTAACTTTTTCCTGCTACAACTATTTACTATAAAATCAATGTTAAAACTTATAATGGTATACTAACCATAAATACGGTCATAGCACCACGATTTACGCAATTTGTTTGTGATCAAGCTTTGTTTCTTTTAAAATACATAATGCAAACAATTATAAATAAAAAAATACTAAGTATTAAGTTGCAATATTCTACTTGTATTTTAAACGTAAAAGATTATTATAAATCAATAAACAATGATAAAATACCTACTAAGTACTAGTTACAACTTCTAAAAATAAAATATTTTTTGTTCATAACGTATATTCTATTTAATAATTATGTAAATAACTATAAGTACTTCATATTCAATATGATAACATTTTTATTTTATAGCTGTTGTAATTAAGACATTTTAATCTGTAGAAAGGTATTTGTTTATAATTATAATTGTAATCAACATAATCCCTTTTTTTATATTATATGACTCTTCGATACAACACTTGAAATAAATATCATCAGCCATTCGTCAATATGGACACTTTTTTTGTTGTCAAGTAATATATTCAATTTAATACTTTTAAAACAAAATTAAAAATTAAAAATTGTAAGTCAATATTTCAAGCATTGAGAAATATTACTAATATGTTACTATTGACTCCAAATATGTATACCTAATGTCTAAGACTGTAAATATTGTTACGACCTAACTCAAAATGTATTCGATATCCCTAATCATCTTATCTTCATAACCCATTTTGCGAGCCGTCTCTCGAATTCTTATGAAGGACCCCCTCGTAAATAGTCCTCTCAAGAGAAGTGGTGGCTTTGTTCATGATGACCAGACTATATAGGCTTTGCAATAAGTATTTGGTATGTTAGGCAAACTGTTTCCATATGGTGATCACAAATTTTTTCCTATTTATCTGTATGATTTAAGTTTAATTGTTTTATTAATAAAGAACAATGAGTACTGTACTCTTTACCCTGGTTTTATCAGTGGCGAATCTAGGATTTTTTTATTAGGGGAGGGGTCCAATATTTTTTATATTACTATACATCATATATAATTTTATAAACATAATACTTAAGATTTGATGTTAATGATGTTGATCCTTACAAATATAATATAACTGTCAAAGAGGGTAGGCCACTAGGTTTCCCCCCTTGAAAACACCGACGGGCCTTAGTATGTATGTGCTTCCAATTTCCTGATAAAACGCATAGGTACTTATAACAACCTTCACCATACTTTTCGTATAGGAATTTTAAATATTTACAGGTTATTACTACAAAACGTCTAAATAGTAAATAAAAATAAAAATAATAAATCAAAAATATACTAAAATTTAAAATTTTTATAAGTATTTATTATAAACTTCAATGTAAGTTTTCAAAAAATGTTTCGAAACTTATAAATCAGGTAGTGGTTATTAATTGCACTTAAATTTTAAGGAATATTTCTGTGTAAAACAGCGTTTCTCAAACTTTTAGTCTCGCGACCCCCCCACCCTATCTATATTAAGTATAAATTTGTATAATTTTGACCTACGTGACCTCCAGTCAAGACAATCGCACCCCCCCCCCCCCCCACTGGTTGAGAAACATTGCTGTAAAACACATATCTTATATATTGCTTCTTAATTTTTTATCCAAAACTTAATTAAAATAACTGACTATTAATATTAATTTTGAATTGATGAATAAGCAGGAGACTGAAAAACAAGAAGTAATGAAAATTAAATTAAATTAAAAACTTCCTGGCTTTAGTAGTTACGCATGCCTCGTAAAAATACTACTAATTACAGAACAACGTTGTAATAATTAAGACCGCAAATGTCTCAATATTTTCGCCTTAAAGGACACCAATTTTGACGAGTCGTTATTGTTTTTGAAGAATAAAGTTTAGAATATTTTGACTCGGAACACTAAAAGTATAATTAATTACCAAATGTATAACTAATATGTTTATGGAAATCAACTGCGTGGTCTAAAAATGTTTCAGTACATATTTTTTTACTATAGTTATAAATAGGTATTTACTAATTTTGTTTCCGAAATACGTTAACTTATAGAACATAATTTTTTGTGCACAAAATATTTTAAAAACTATATTTAATCCTCACTTCTTCAGATATAATATTTCCACGTATGTGGTATGTTAACAGTAACACAATATCCACCCATAATCCAGAATATTTTTTTTTTTAATATTGTTCAACTGAATTCCTCATCCCTCCATCACTGCAAACCATGTCAATTGACGTGTATATTGTTTTTTTGTAGTATTTTAGGCAATGATGATCAGGCTCAATACCTATATTAATTACTATTAACTATGATTCACAATATTACGTGTTTCATCTTAAATCCACCCTGTCGTTGAAATTAAATATCTTAGAAAATTGTTAACCCTTATAAATAAGTATTTATTACCTACCCGTCTCAATAAAATACTCGTTATAATAATAATTATTTGCTAAAATGGCCAGTATTGTTCATATTTAAAGAAAAATATCATGAGAAACATGAATATATTATTAAATAGTGAAGATATTATACACCCATATTCGTGGAATATATTATCTAATATGTTATATGAGATTTACATAAGTTTTGTGCTCTAACCAGCGATATGAATTAGTGCGAAATAATTTAAAGTTATGTTTAATGTAATAAATTTACCTCCAAATTACATAGTCGGATATACCTATGTATTATATAATATATTTACAATGGAAATCTGAGGTAGATATTCTCTTATTTAGATCTTTTTCCGTATACTCCACTCATATTTTACATATTAAATTATAGTTCAAATAATTAAGTCTTTTACCTTAGTTTAAAATATTGAACGCTTATTTACCATTTAAAAAAATCTTATGAGTGTCGATAATATTAAAGTAAATTAAAAATTATGATGAGTTCCCAAAATGTATAAAATATAATTACACTAATAATTACTAAAATTATGCGACATTAATTTATCGTTTTCAGCCGAAAATAAACGATCATATTATAAATTTATATTTATTAATGAAATCAATGATGATAATAAAGAGTTTTAATTTTATTATTATAATATCACGTTTATTATTTTTCAATAATAACATTTTCTTCAACATCATTTGCAAGACCATTTCCAAAAATAATGTATATTAATATTGCAGCATACTCGTATTTGTTAATTGTATTGATTCTTTTGGCTCGACGCTTTTTATTAATCATATTTTCAGTTAGCCATTTTATGGGTCTAGAAAAAAACACTTTTCTTACTAATTCAATAAGAATATATTACCTTTAATAATAGGTACACAAAAAAAACATAACATAATATTTAATATGCAACAATAAAAAAATAAAATACCAACTTCTCCTATTACTCTATTGGTCTACTGTATAAGAAGTCCCAAGTGTACTTCGTTATTCATCATTGAATAGGTCACTCTAAGTTAAATATCTATCTATATTTAAATTCAATGATAAATAATTTTACACAAAGAATAATAATTCTGAGTAGAAACTGTTTCTTGGACTCAATTTCTAAAGATATTTTATAACTTATTTATACTACTATTATTAAAACGGTATGTTTAATTATTTTTTATAGAAAATGTATATCTATTATAATATTAGGTATACCGTACTGCATACATATATATAATTAATAATTATAATTAACTTATACTAGTCAATACTAGTGTGCCTTAGAATGAAAAACAATGTGAATAGGATCGTAATATAAGTAACTTAAAACCACTCTAAATATTTTGAAAATTTCATCGTATATAGAGAATAATGTACGTAATGCAGTGGCGTAATTTTATTATAAGAGATATCAGAGGGTGCGGACGTACCCGAGTCCGTTTACTTAGGAGACCCGAAGTAATACAACGTTTTTCTTTTAATTAATAATTTATAATAAACTATTAATTATTTTTTCAATAATTCAAAATTATTATACAATTTTAAATTAATTAAACATGTGGTAATATATTTTTTTTTTAATGAATAAAATAATTTTAGTAAGATTAATGCATCCATTACACCCCTCGGACCTTCCTATATAATGTTTGAATAAGGGAGCCATTGGAAATTTTGCTCCAGGGCCCAAATTTTAAAGTTACACTACTGACGTAACGTAAAAAGTTTCAAGGACATACGATTAATATGTTCTTGAATTAAAAGAAATCTCAACTAAATATAATACACATAAGTATTAGGTACACACTATATTAAAATATTACATATTTTGTATTTTTAATTGCATATTTGGATAAAAATAAATACATATATATGTACATATTTTTGAATTTTTAATACATATAAATCCGCACCCTAGTTATCACTCATTTGCGCACATTATGTTAAATCAAAAATAAGAAAAAAGTAGACCTTTAAAGAATACATAATATTATATCATTATTTACTATCAAATACATATTTTAAAAAATGGAATAAAATGTATAAATGCAATTGCATAAATTATGATAAATTATTGTTTTTTTTTTCAATCATGTCCCAATGTTCAATGAACTTATATTTTGTAATTTTATAAAACTGATTTTATTGAATATTGAGTATTTTTTCTTATTTTTTTTTATGTTATACACTGGAAATTCGAACTGCGCACTTGGATCTTTAAAACGCACTATTTTTATACAACCTGCGTATTTTTCGAATATAATTCCATAGTCCAGTAAAATTCAATTTTTTTTTTTATTCGTAACAAAATTCTAATACAGAATATTCAAAAAAGTTTAAACACAATCATGCAGTATACTGTGCATTTTGGTTCGTTCGTGATGCTCATTATACGCTGCCTCCGAGGTGTTTGACTCACGAGTCACGATCACAGAGTTCCTATGAAATCCAAACATTTCAAACGATGCGAATGGTCTTTTCTGTACTTATTCAGAATTTTCGCGCCCAGATGCTTTTTTTTTGTTTTTTACTCCTCTCTTCCCTCTTAAAATTTTACTACCAGAGAACACAACCATAGTACCCAGAATACTGTTTGTCGTTACGTACAGATTCTTTGGTGCATATAACAAGATAAAGAAATAAAAAATTTTCTGACTAAATTATAATATGACATTTTCAAAGCACTCTCCCTCTCATCTTGGTAAATATCCAACAAGAGATATTTTTTCGTGTTATACTATGTAGTAGTAAAATAGCTATTTCAATTTCTGTTTTAATCAAACCACAATTTTCTTAGCTTAACCCTTCCCCTCCCCCCCGAAATTAATTTCCAGTTACGGCCTTGTAAGAGATCTTAGAGTTGCTCGATCATTTGTTGAAATTATTATATATTTTTTTAATATTACTACATGCTTTTATACAGATCGTTTATATAAATATTAAATAGTAATAAATAATAATATTAGAACAAAAAATGAAATTTTGTGCTAATGACATACTATAATATATAATTATATTAATATACTTATATTTAATACATTAATCTATGTATATATTGTTTATTAAATTTATGAATACCAGTGTCATAAAAAAATAGATGTGTAGTAAAGACTGTATAAACAAAGGGATCATAATGTAATAGGTGATAAAAAGGTATTCCAGCATTGTAGAAATTTGTGAAAAAATTAAATGTACCTCCCCAAAAAAAATTCCTGGCTACGATACTGAAAGTAGCACATAATATAGTAGTTTGAGTGAAACTGTCATAGAACTCACGGTTTGAAAATATTTGTCCACTTTTAATATTTTTGAAAAATATACATAGACACCAGTTTTTATTCAAAAATTTGAATTTCCAGTAAGTATTATCATATTAAATACCCAGTACACAAAAACATTGAATTGGCAACATATTATTCACACTCATTACAGGTCCATAAAATTAAAATTAAATTCAACTCTGTTTTGAATCATTAAAATAAATTTAAAACAGTAATTATTAAAAGAAAAACATACTTAGGATTCTTTATTAATGTCTGATCCCGATGGCTGCCATTGATAATATATATATTATTACTATGGCTTCACATCCCTCTTAATTACGCCATTGGAGATGAATAATTAACGTAAACTGAATGGATGACGATCAACTCGGCCGTGGTATAAATTTGGTGACCGCGGTCCACCATTATAAATGCAATGCAATTGCGAGTGGATAACCAAGATAATTTCCACGTCATCAGTCGGTTTACAGAAGAAAACGCGGTCATCGCATACCTACCTTTTTCTGCACGTTTGTCATGCCTTCCGGTTCTCATCATGCGGCTGGCAAGATATGGCTTACAAAGTTTCTATAAGTACCGACAATTTCAAGTGATGCGCCCATTTAGAAATTTGCAGCTATTGCCAATCAGTATACAGTATAGTATATTAAAAATTCAAGACCGTAAACAATTCGTTATTCGGTAACGAAAATCAATTTCAAACGACGATGCACCGTTGCAAAAAGCTTGTTACTTATTCTTCTTATTTAGTCGCAGTACCACGGACCACGGTTTTCCTGTTTCGTGTTATACACATGTTATTTATTTTAAATCTGCATGACCATTCTTTGAACGTAGTTTGAATTTGATTACAGGAACCACTGAGCAACATTTTACCAATACAAATGCAGATCTAAAATAGTGAAATATAAATAATATAATCTTAAACCATGTGTTCTTATCAAATTGTGCCATACAGAGTAGAACATAAAAGCTTGATTATTTTACTCATTAGGTACTCCAAATAAAACCTAACCCTTGAAACTAATGAAACTACTCTACTTTTTAATAATAAAAAGTGACTTCGTTATAATTTGACATACAAAAAAAACGGTAATTGTTATTTCTTATCAATAATCTAACAACCAAAGTAAGAATAAATAGTGTTTATGATTTCAACTAAGTATAAAACAAAATGTGTTTAAAGAAAATTTAAATTAAGTTCACTATAAGTAAATTGTGTTAAAATTTAAAATAATATATACATATATCGGAAATTATAGATATTTTTTTATAATACTTAGGTGTCTGTTACATTTTCGTTACTTAGAAAACATTCTACTACAATTATGTAACGCGTAACTTTTGTTATAGGTACGTTAGAACCGAAGAACCAACACTGGACAGTGGTATATAATATGAATTCGACTTCAAAGTTGAAAATTGATAAAACTCAAATGTTAATAACCCATAAATATATATGTATATATAAAATATAAGTGTAAAATTTAATGGAAATAAAACTGTTGACGATTAATATACACCGGACTATTGATAAAATAATTTTTATTAGACTATGCCACTATGGTATAGCAAAAAAAAATATTATTTCTAGAATTAAAAGAGGGTATTTTGAGACCATGTTTTTGCAATAATTCAAGGCAGTCGATATTTCCATTCAAGGTTTTGTAGACAAAAGTTACATCAAAATCTAACCATCATCTGGTCTTTAGTGGCTATAAACCCACAAAGTTTGCAATCACATTCATGTTTTGGTTAAATATCTCGGTTTTGTAGGCATAACAGCGTAGGATACTTCTCTGGATCTTTTATAGTTTATTAGTTAAATGTAATTGATTAGGATTCCATTATAGTGTACCGAATTCTGTAAGTTATATATAATCTACCTAATTAAAAATACAATACTTTCAAGCATAAAAGATCATTAAAATCACAACAGTAAATTTAATAAATCCTAAACACGAAGACTTTTCTCATATATTTTTTTTTATAATTATGTGCATTAAAGGATAAATTGGCTGTCAAGATAATACCTAGATGGCTAGATCCTATAACTTGATAAACACAATAAATAATTATTATCATTCGAAATAGTATTCAAAATACTTTAAAAAATTATTTTCACTATTTATTAATTATTTCAATATTATTAAATTTAAAAAAATTATAGTAGGTACCTATAATGCTGGGCTGCGTGAACAATTGATTAATTTAATGGTTCAATTAATTGCATTGGACCAACCATAAGCCATTAAATCGTGTTTAAGAGACTATTAGCTCATTATTGATTCATTAAATATTTAGTGATTATTCATACAACCAGGTATTAGTACTTATAGCATATAGTATTAGATATAGTATTAAATAATAAATGCATACCTAATTATTCTAAAAGATAAGTAATTAAATAAACTACATTTATTCTAATTTTAATAGAAATAAAAATCAATTAAATTAAAATGTAGTATATAATTAACCTTCAAAGTTAAAATTTGTTTGTATCAGTATGTACAAAGTATTTATAATTTATATAGAGAGTAGGTATTATTGTATTAGTATATAATAGTCAAACAAATGTACCTACTACCTACTAATACTAGGTATCTATTGGCTACTTAAAACAGTTGATGTACAATGGTATGAAACTACAAAAAAAAGTTTTAAAAATCCTATTAAATTTAATAACATTATTATTAAAGTATATTAATACTTATAAAAATTGTGTTTTTTAATCTTTGATAAAAGTATAGTTATAAGTAATGAATATAATTAATCGTTAAAATGTTTTAAACCGGCAACCATTTTAATAATTAACCACATTAATCAACCATATATAATAAAGTTTAATTAGGTGATTGTAGGTAGTAGGCGTTAATGCGTCATACAATGTCTAACGGTTAAAATTTCTTGAAGAATAAATACGAATGTTTGATATGATATCCTTAAATGCATGTATACTAACATTAAACAACCAAATTGAGCTTGTTCTGTACATAGTTATCGTTCAATTATATTCAATACATATTGTCATTATCGTGGAATCATGGTCATATAGCATATAATATATTAATATAGTATGTACCGACTAAATATTATTGTCTGCGTTTACATATATATAGTACCTACTATAGAAGTATACATCGCTAATATAGTAATATACTACTATAATCAGTGCCTAGGTACGGCCTACGTCATTATATTATATTATTACAATTGATTGATTGGGTCAAACAGACGCAGTCGCCAGTCACGCAGATAACTACCAAATGGTGAGAGACTGGCATATAGAAATAGCTGATATGATTAAATAGTCGTATTACTCGTATTGATTAAGTTAATATTCTACGAGCTTAATACACACCGAGCAAATAGGCAATAGGTACCTACACCACCTACAGGCTAAATATTATGGGGATTTAACTAATCGGTAGTTTGTATAGGTACCTAATCTTATTTCTTAAATTAAACTATTTTTAATGGAGAATTTAATTATTTTATTATACAGCAACAGCGTGATCCCTTTAATAGAAAAGACTCGTTTTAATATTATCTTGAAAATTATTAACCTTTTTGAAAAGGAATATTATATTAAGTGGCCCTAAAACTAGAAAACATATTGTGTTGATAGGTGACTAATTCAGATTGTTTAACTATAATCGTGTAGTGCGCATTACACGCAATACAGTTTTAAAATAATAAAACAAACAATAACTTTTTTGTTGTCTTCATTTCTACGTACCTATATTATAAGAATATAATACACTAAATAGTAAGTATAATGTCTATAAATATAAACAACAAGATGAAAAATGACTGTCTAAACGTGTTGAACTGCTGACGAATGTTCACACTTGTAGAATAAATGAAAACACATGGTTTGTCATCGTTATATGTTAACAGTTAACTATATATTATAATTTATAGTATTAGGTTGGCAACAAAAAAGATTTACTTTCATTCTCCAGTACTGTAAGAATAATATAATATCATAATCATTGAACAGTTAATGTACCTATTATACTATATTAATATAATAAGTAACTATAACACACTAACAAAAATATATTACATATGGAGCTGTTAATAATCTTATTCCATACAGATATATACATAAATACTTCATATTAAATAAAGAAAAACAATTGAATAAAATTGAAAATGAACAATTTTTACACTTTAACTATAGGTACATATTTAAAAATATTTATATTATTTTCTAGGATTAATATTTTTTTATCAGCCATTTTCATTTACGAATAGTTTATCATAGATTAATACAATTATAATTATTAATTTTTTTTTTTATATAACTATCCACTGATTGCACTGTATATAAACCAAATAAAATGGTTCATCTAACACAACCCTATTCATAAGGACTTAGGTACAGTAGTCTATAGTCGTTTAACCGTGATGAGGCAAGATACACGTTCTAAGTATCCCATCAATGACATAAAACAATAACGGCAGCGCCATCTACTGTGCCACTATTTTCGACTTTTCAACGAATGCGTGAAGAATCTCCCATAACGATCACCAGCTTTCGCCATAACACTAATTTTATATTATAAAATCTATGGTTTCGTCGCCGCCAGTATGAATTTTGTTTATTCATTTATTTTCCAAGCCAAGAAGCTAACTGTACGGTCTTCCAGCACAAGGTTTCAATTTTTCTTGTGACAACCGACCACTAGGTTAAAGTGGGAAAGCAATAATACAAAATAACACATTTACCTATTTAATTATTTTCCCGAAAATATTATGCAGATACATTTTTAAATTATTTATTAAACATTAAAACATAGTAGAGAAAAACACAACGAGCTACTATTGTATATTTGGTACAATGATAATATCACTATCGTATTAAATAATTCGCAGTTTTTTTCGAAACTAGAAAAAGTAATAAAAACCAAGAGATTAATGAAATTAAAATACATATTGAAACGTCAATATTTTCAGAAAAATGAACTGTACGAAATGGCTATCTTCAATTTTTTTGAAATATATTTAAAAAAAATTATTTTTTAACTTTTTTACCAAAACATTAAAATAAATTAAAACATGAAATATTTGTAATTCTTGTCCCTGTGAATCTTATTAAAAACCAGAAATCAGAATTATGATACCTCTATTATTTTAGGACTATTGACTCAATAGTCAATAGTCAACATGAAATAAGTATAAACAATTAGAAAAAACTAAAAAGGAAACAACGAAAACAATTATTAAAATATAATAAGATATTAGCATATTGTTCTATGGCATAAGTAAATGTTCATAAAATATTTATATTAGCTTCTTCAATTAGACATTTAGGTATGCCTGGTGTAATTTTCAAAATATTTTAATCCTTTTTGAAATATTTATAGATAATCGAAATTTGAAATTTTATTTTATTTTTATTTCATAAATGTTGATACAAATATCTATCAATTCGGAAAAAAAGCTTTAATTTTAATAAAAGGTACTTCATATGTTGTATACTTGTATATAACAATTTAAAAATAATATAGCTAATATATGCATAATTTATTTTATTAATACATATCTATATTGTTCATTTCATTTTTTTGTAAGTATAGATTGCAATTTAGATCCTAGATAACTGAAACATTCACTATCAAATAAAATAAATATAAATATTTCAATACACAATAGAATTATCAAAATATTTAAACATAATAATTTAAGCCATTTATAGCTGTAAGCATTTGAAGATTTTAACTTTTTAATTTTGATAAAAATATTTTATCTTGGTAAAAATACTTGAAAATGTAATAAAAAGTGCCTTATATATTTTTGATTTGGAAATTTAAAAATATTGAAATTACATACTTATAAGCATATGGCAAAAATACGTCCAAAAATTCCACGTTTTTTCGCTAGTAAACTGTTTCGGCAACACTACTGACAATTCGTGTAAAGTTTCGGAGTCCAAAAAGATATATTTTAATGTTAAACTTCAATAATTTAAACTAGAGAGGCTCTCTAATTTAAACTATGTATTTTTAGTATTTTAAATTTAAATTATTGCGTTTTTTTTCCATGATATTATCAGAGTTTATCTTCCATGAGATAAGTTCCAAATGCAGAGAAAACAATAACAAAGTAATGCCTAAACTACAACATAAATCACAAATCTCAAAACACAATCACTATGTTGATCGTTGATGTGCAGCTGACTGCACGGCCACGGAGGTGAATAGAATAATAATTATAACTATTTTTTTACTTCTATAATTTATATGTGTACAAAGTGCGCGTTCCGAGAAAGGAAAAAACGAACGATAAAATAATAACAAATCACTCAGTGACCGCGACGACACAGATTGGGAGGCGTGATCTGCGAAGAGTCATTGGTCAGTAGTCGGTACTCAGTTGCAGAGTTAATGTGCGTACATTAGGTACTCAACAGTTGACATTCGTCCGTTCGTGTAATCAACTCGTGACGGACAATACTAATAATTGTAACCGCATCGTACTTAAAAAACGGAAAGAATTTAAACTAATATAAAACAAATAATTCGATCGCAGTCTAAATATGATTAACCGCGGTGACATCGTCTACGGCAACCATCATTACCATTACTCGACGTTCCACGGCTAGGTTTTAAATCACTTCATGCAGATACATTCCAATTCGCTTTTTGCACTCGGAACGATAATAGTAATGCACTGACGGCGGCACTCGATTAAACGACGCTTTTTGGACTTCAGACGTATAACGTCGTCTCAAGTGAGTGATTTGTGTTCGTTCAAGGTTCTCTTGTTGTCCCTGTTACTCTTACGATTGTGTTCGTTATTAATTTGGTGCGCATTGACATGTTCCGCGAGTTTATTTAAACAAAATTTAATTGGCACAGTAGGTTACCTACTGTAGGTATTATAAATACATTATTAAAATATGATTACTTATGATACTCAGCTTACACTTACCACCAGCTATTGTTGATTCCTGCAATAGTTGTTAAAAATGTTTTGATATATTTTTCTATTTCCAAATTGTTTCAAATTGGACTTCACTTATTCGTGATTTTGGATATTGCCTAGTGGTTTAGTTTCATTAATTGTTTTTCTTTTCTTTTATTAAGCAAGAAGACCAAAGATCAAAAATGGATCCAATGGCACTAGTAACGCAATATAATTTATTGCAAAATGGTCCTCCAGAAGAATCAAAACTTGCTACTTATATGGTATGTTTATACACATTTTATTTTTATTTATTGTGTTTTTGAGTCATTACCTATATATTATTATTTTGGGGCAAACAAATTTGACCTCAATAACCTAAGGTCACAGAGAAAGCATCAATTGATCGATAATTAATATTATTGAATGAGAAAATACTAAAATATAAATAAATTTTTTATTATTTTAAAAACTACTTGAAAGTTTATTCATTTTTAAAATGTCATAATATTCAATAAATTAATAACACATCTATACTATTTAGTATTTTCTTTTTTAATTTTGAGTATTTTCTTGTTATGAGTAACATGAAATATTATATTAATATATCATCATGAATAGAAAAATATGTACATATTAAATAATTTTAATTTTAAAATACATTTTTATATATTATAATTTTATTATTCTAATAAGTAATTATTTTTTATAGAAACGTCAAAATAATGCTTCACCTCAATCAACATTGTACTCAACATTATCAAAAAATTATTCTAATTTAGATATAAACCAGTCACCTCTATCAATGAAAAAGGTAAATAAATAATAAGATACAAATATTATATCATATTGCTAGATTTTATACCAAATATATTTTTATAGTAAATTAATTACCCCGTTAATACTTAAGAGTTACTTATATGTAATAGCCAGCCAATTTTCAATTATGTGACAGAGTAGACATACAACATGTTGAGTAGAAAAATAGTTAATCTATGTGTAGCATAATATTTTAATACACATTAAAAAGTTAACCCTAGAGCACACGCTTCACGTTCAAAAAAGGCTTTTTAGAATTTTGTTCATTACTTCAAAAATACGAAATATTAATCTAACCCAATATAGGTACCTTCTAATTAGATGATAAACTAAAATTAGATACAATTTGATGCCTGTATTATAGAAGGGTTCAAAGTTCATTATCTATTAAAAAAACTATATAAAAGACTGTGTGTGTGGTATACTGTGATATACCCTTATATGCAATTACATTTATATGAAAGTTTAATTTATTTATATTAAGTATTAAGTATCAATAAAAGCATTTAGCAATTTGTATTTATTTAAAAGCAATAAAATAATAATTATTTCAATTTATCAAGTTTTAATTGATATATTTAAATACACGATCAAAATGAATATGTGCGTAGAATCTTGTGATTATTTTTATAGTGTGTAATCTAGGGTTAATATGGTTTTTCAAATATAATTAACTTTTATTTTGGGATTAAGAAATGCATATAAATTACTCAATGCACATTAACATACTTGGTAAGTATTTAAAATTCTTAAATTCTATACCATAATATAATATAACAATATAATAATAATTATTGTTATTATTATTCTTTGGTCATGCATTATAAATTATAATATATCAATTCTATATCATGAAATAAAAACATACTTAATACCTATACTTACAAAATAAAAATTCTAATGTTTTAAGGTTTATCACTTTAGTAAACATGGTAATTTTTAGTAGGTATATGGTTAAGTAATTATTATATGATATATATATTGATCCTCAGAAGCAAGAATAATTTTGGTAAATTATTCAACTGCTCCTCACTGTAGATTGATCATATCACTACTATCTATTATTTACTTTAAAATATACTTACATTTAATTAGGTAGGTGTAATCATAAGAAACATTTAAAGCACAATGTTAATTATATTTTAGACACTTAGAATAATTCAATAAAGTTTGCAATATTTATGCACATGTTGTGATAGGCAGTTGATAATTTTCAGGCATCTATACCAACTGTTGATTTCGTACCTAGAAATCTAGTTAGTTCATTAAATAATCCTGATGGTTCCTCAATGTACACTAAAGACAAATCTCAGCCTATACAAGCATATCAGGTAGACAGTATGACTTAATATTATCTGTAAATATTTTTAAATATCTTATAAATATATATTAACTATCATTATTATTTGGTATCTATTAGAAAAATGTCAATGGCACAACATATTTCTATCCTCCAGACACAAATGGTACTAATCAATCAAATGGTAACATTTTTGATGATCCATCTGGATATTTACCAATGCCATCTATTGAATCACCAACATCTTCATTATATGCCCAAGATGACTTAAGAAGAGATTTGTTACATAGAAATGCTTTATCAATGGCCTCGCCAGACTCAGACCGATGGCCAGGTATATAACGTCCTTAATAAAAAAAAAGAGGTTTTTCTTTATGCATTTTTAATTATTCATTAATACTTCTATTTCAGATTTACCAGAAAATATTGAAGATTATCATGATGTTTATCCATTAGACATATATGGACACTCTTCTAAAATATTGTCTTATAGCACATCCACTTATCGAGCAACTTATTCAAAGACTGGAGAGAAATGTTGTTTAAAACGAATTCATGGTAATAATTTAATAGACTATTCATTATTAGTGACTACTCATACTATTTATTTATTATATATATATATATATATATATATATATAAATAAATAAATATTAAATGTTTGAACAATACCTCCTTTATTTACAATTTTACATATATATTAAATATATATTATAATCTTATTACAGTTTTGAATTTAATTTTAATTTTTTTATGTTATAGGTTTTCGACTAACAATTACAAAATATGCTCCATTAATTGAAGCTTGGAAAAAAATTAATCATGCAAATATTGTTCAGTTAAAGGATGTTTTTATAACAAAAGCGTTTAATGATAGTTGTGAGTGTCTTGTATTGTAAATGTAAAAATATTACGATAGTTTTGAATTATTGTTTATTATTTTTAGCATTAATGTTTGTTTTTAACTATCATCCGGATTCTGAATCTTTACAATCACGACATTTCAATTCTAATGAAACCTTGAATGGTTATAATGATCCATTTAGTTCTGATCCAAATGCACCGCGACCTTACAGTCACACTAAAAATGCAATTTTACGTCATCAGCATAGGTAAATTATTTTTTAATAGTGTGGCTTTTTAGTTTTTTTAGTCATTATTTATTTTTAATCCTAGATTTAGTTCTCAAAATTATTAATTATTGTTTATTAAATATAATAATATGGTCAATACCTTTTCAACATAAAAATGTAATTTGTCTAGATTTTTCATTTATTTTTACATTTTTTAACTAAATGTTATATTTTATAATTATTAATTATTATAATTGACTGAACTTATCCTTATACAAATATTTAAGATTGTGTCACATCCACATATATTGTCTTCATCTTACAACTACGTAACATAGCAAATTTACACTCAGCAGAATACGTTTATCCCCTTTAGTTAAAAAAATTAGAGTGAATCGACCTATTATTATGAAACTTGATGTTAAGAACATTATCTATGTTTGTATTTTGGTTTTTTACAATAGTTCGATATTAGCAAGTTATGCTTGTATAATATAGCATAAATTAAAAATGCTCATCTCACTTAAAAACTGAATAATCATAAAAAACCAACATACAAACATAGATTATGTTCTTATTACCAAGTTTCATAATGGGTAGATTCACTCTAATTTTTAAACAAACTGAGCTAAACGTGATCTGAGTGTAAATGTTGTGCACTTGTAAGACTGAGACAACACATACTGGTGTTGTGTCCTCTTAAAAACTTCCCTTTTAATTAACTACAATTGGACTGCTGGTAATTAAATAATTTTAATTAATAGCAATGATAAAAATTGTTTTAGTAATGGGTTATTATCTGAAAATACATTATGGAATTATGCAATTCAACTTAGTGGTGCACTCCGAGCAATACATGGATCTGGATTGGCATTACGAGGCCTTTGTCTTAATAGAGTATTAGTGACGGGCCATGTAAATACAAGAGCAAGACTACGGATTAACTGTGTAGCTATAACTGATATTTTATTAAATGATATGGCCAGTTCAAACATGATTGGTCATTTTCAAGTGAGTGAAGATTCAGTTTATTTAAATATAATGAATATTTCAAAATATGAGTTTACATTTATAGCAAGAAGATTTAACAGACTTTGGAAAGCTTTTACTAGCACTGGCTTGTCGATCTCTGATAGCTGTTCATCAAGATAATCTTGCTACTTCTATTGACTTAATGGCACGCTCGTACAGTAGTGATATTCGTAATTTGATAAGGTTTGGTTCATGAATTTGACTATAAATAATGAAGTACACAATTTCAAGTGATAACTATTTTTAATTATCTTTTAGGTACTTACTGAGTAGTCAAAGACGGCATATTACAGAGTTAATGCCAATGATAGGAGCCAGATTTTACACACAATTGGATGCTGCACAGAATCATTCTGACAATTTGGAAAACGAACTATCTAAAGAAATGGAAAATGGCCGTTTATTTCGATTGCTTGTGAAACTAGGATCAATTAATGAACGACCTGAGTATAATTTTTATTAAAAATGTTGCATTTGTTTTTATGTCTAAAAAAAAATTTATTTTTAGATTTAATTTAGACCCTGCATGGTCAGAAACTGGTGACCGGTATATGTTAAAATTATTTAGGGACTATCTATTTCATCAAGTAACTGAAGAAGGACGTCCTTGGTTAGACATGTCACATATAGTTCAAACTTTAAATAAACTTGATTCTGGATCCTCAGATAATGTAAATTATAATCATGATTATAATATTATTAGTTTTGTTTGATTATTTTAAAAATTGTTATTATTTCTTTCAGATTTGTTTGTATTCGCGTGATGAAAAGACCATATTAGTGGTTAGCTATCAAGAATTAAAACAATGTTTAGAACAGTCATTTTGTGAAATTGCCTCTGTGGCTGCATCTGATGATCATATTAAGGCTGAATAATCTTCTTAATTGTCCTAAAGTGGGATTTCCGAATAATTAGCAATAAGTCCAAGTACTTAATTTATAATTAATAAGATAAATTTATTGCATGATGGATTAATTAACTTGGTTGAATGCGCTTTAAAGTGCTAATTTTTACAATTTTATTTTACTTTCTTCTAATTTTATTTTAAATTATATATTATTATTTTTTTTTACCAAATTTCATTCCTAATTCAACATTCCAATCATAATTGTTGCAAAAATTAACTTTACTTGAGTCAGTTTTTCAATTTGCTTCCATTTGGCTGTGTATTTACAAAGAAAATATATATTTTAAACATAGAGCAATAATAAAACATTATATCATAACTAGCTTAAAGTTGATTTTAGTAAACTTTTTGGTCTCTCAATTGTTATATTTTTTGTTACATTAATATTGTGTTAGGAATGAACAAGATGATAAATATTTAATGAGACTTAAGTTGTCTTTCAATATGTGTTCCAACTTATTTTGTTACCTAAAATTGATAAACATTAATAACAATTAAACTATATATAAACATTTTTATACCGTTATCCTAATGTCCAGTCATTATAGCATTGCTCCGTGATTTACTATTTGTTTAATGGTGTGCATAGTATGTATATATTATGTTATTTATGGATTATTTTTACTTTTAAAGCTAATGATATTCATACATATTTTTCCTTATTAATGAACTAATTGTTTACCAAAAATTAAATTGTTGTGATCAATCATTACCAAAAACTAAAAACACAAAAGCTTATTGTTAATTTTAACAAAAATATATTTTGATACATATTGAAAGATAGCTAAATGTATGGTAATATTTCTATATATTATTGAGAATTTACATGGCAGCTATATTAAGTTAAAAGTTAATTGCACAAAAGCTATTGAAGCAATGGTGATGTCTATCATTTGTTATAATTAAGATATATTTTTTTTTATAAATTGTTTGATTGTGATAGGTTTGAGAATATAATGTCCAAGATAATAGTTCTTAAGATTTTGTCATGTAATATTATTAAGAAGTTAAATAAAAGATAAATTATTTTAATTGATTATTAATTATTTAAGTAATTTTTCTATTTTACCTATAAAATCATTTTACTTGTTTTATGTCAACATGAGGTGTTCTTTAAGTTTGTATTATAAAAAGAAATTGTATGCAAATATAAATATAAATAAATATATTAATATTAATATATTTATATTTATATACCTATATATATTTTACTAAATAGATTTATTTGCAAACTAGACAAATGGTATCATTATCATCAACATTTATTTTCAGACAAGAAAATCCTCTCACCGATAAATTTAATAAATTTATCACCGTTGATTTTATTTATAATATAAAATATAAATATATATTACAAAATTAATGTATAATGGTATATTATAGATTGCAGACCTTAATAAAATGATATCACTAAACGAGACTAGTTAAATTTTGCAATAATTTGTGTACATTTTTAAAGGGGTGAGTTGAGTCCCAGGTACAAGAAGGTAGTAGGTAAGTTGGGTCCCGGCTATAAACCATTGGTGCAACTAGGTCTAAAATATTTTAAACATGGAAAAAAGCAATTTTTTTAAATATTTTTTTTGGTTTGCCATTTCTAAGACCTGAAGAAGTTTGGGAATATTTTGGAACCATACAACCATGAACTAAGTGACAAGCAAATACAGATAATATACGATTATATACTAGATAATTATCTCACCTGATGCTACATTTTCCTCAAATATTTGGTTTGAATTTACAGCTACCATCTTGCGTACAACACATAGTTGTGAGTTTGTGACTATGAGTCATAATATGCTGAATTTAAATTAGTTAAATCATTTAAGATCTTATCAAGAACATGATATTATAAAAACCACATATATTTAAATGTATACTATTTATACAATATGTATACCATAATTATAAAATTTGACGTAGGTACAGTAAAACCTCGATAAGACGGAATCACTTGGGACCATGTAATTTTTCCGTGTTAACAGGGTTTCCGTTTTACCGAAGTTCCGTCTTATCGAGGTTTTACATTTTTTCTGGGACTATTTATTTACCACTTTTTTTTCCTATGCCCAATTTACCGTGATAAGGTGATTTGGGAGGCATGTACCATTTCCGTAAAAATGTGAAATGACCGATTCCCCCTTATTTTGGGTCTATTCGCCCAAACGGTCTACGCTCCCGCATCTTGCGTAGTTGCGTTGTCGTGCCCACTGGTTCCCCCTTCCCCCCACTCCATTACGACACATTTCATTATTGCTGCCTCACATTCGCGTAATCGCGTATTTACCACATATTTACTATTTATTATTTATTTATTTTATTTTATTTCATTTCCTTATCGACTATCGCTTCGTTGTGTGGCGTATTGTTCATGTTTATCTAAAGGTAAAGACACTAGACAGTAAAGATTAAAGACGTGTATATAATAAATAATAATCATAGAAAGGAAAAATTAAAACAAAAATTATTAATGTAAAAAATTGGTGATATCACAACAAAAACATTTCGTCAAACTACGTGTAAAAAAACAGATCTTTAAGCACTATTATAAAGATGTGATTATAAATAAATGCTAAGTAAATCGATTTAAATTGCACTTATTTTGTTTCAATAATTTATTTACTTGCAGGCGAGAAATAGTATACTTCATATGATTTGGCACATGAAATCACGCAAACGAAATAAACAAAACTACAAAAGGCATTAGAAGTTCATAATAATTTAAAATATTAGGTACCTATAATGGATATTTCTACTCAAAATAATTTCTCGCTAAGTAAATAAAATATTGAAACAAAATAAGTGTACTTACTTTAAATTTATTTAGCATTTAGGTATTTATGATATCACATCATTATAAAATTTATAATATTATAAAATTATCTTTATTGCTCATTATATCCTTGTCTTTTAACCTCTGGTTATAAATCATAAGCTAGAATTCAAAAATGTTCCCTCGTTCCTTTAGTTATTGGTAGTGTGTCTTAAATTAAATTCCCAAGCATCATTCAATCATTCAATCATTACATAAGTAACTAAATAATAACTAATAAGTATTCAGTTATATTACAAATTATATCTGGACTTTGCCCCTAACACCAGAATCCCAATATTTCCGGTGTGATAGTTAAAAGTATTATCTTAAAAACGTCTTACTAAAATAAATGTTTTGACAACAGTTGATTTATTTTTGTTATTTTTCCAACTATTAAAACGCAACAAAGTGTCAAAGGTCTGTCAAACCCCAAACACATTTTCTATAAAAATACGAGCATAGTATATTTGTATATATTATTAATCTACACATGGTACACACATACAAACTCAAAATACGGAAAGCCTAGGACCTAGGTCAAAAGGTGGAAATAAGTGGAATCAATATGTTTTTACTGATTTACATAAAAACACGATTAAGATAAGCTACCCGACATTGATAGGACAATATAAATATGGGCAGAGCATTGAGTGTAAAACAATAAGTACCTAGTCAAAACTCTAGACTGACTATTCAAGATTCAACCAGTTATTCTGATTATTGTTCGTCGTGGACTTTGTCACAGCCACATCGCCGCGAGTATATACTAATAATCAATCCAAATTCTATAATATTAGTACTTTTGTAATAGCAGTAAGCTATAATAATTTATTTTATCATTGAATAAATATATAATCAATTATCAATGTAAATATTTAATTAATACTTTATTATAATAAAGTATAAGTAGTATAACATATTTTTACATTTAAATATCAGTGTTCATTTTTATCAATCAACCAGGAACTCGCTACGTCGTTTAAACAACCAATGTGGAACGGATCGCAGTTCTCTTCACGGCAATCACTACAAAAGTTTGAATAGGTGCTAAAATTCAAAACAATCGAGTTGTAAATAAATTCAAAAGCGGTGCACGTACAATCTCGACAACGGAAAAAAAATATTGAAATTAAAAATTTAAAAATGAAGTATTTAGCGTATTTTGTAACTTGTTATTTTTTTGGACTAGTAGTAAGTGTTGATATTTTTGATCATATATCTTCAGCGTTTAACGCAATAGGTAACGAAATTTCGAAAGTACCCAACACCGTGAACACAGGGATCGACGCGATTGGTAATGAATTTTCCAAAGTACCCAACACCGTGAACACGGGGATCTACGCGATTGGTAATGAATTTTCCAAAGTACCCAACACCGTGAACACGGGGATCGACGCAATCGGTAATGAATTTTCCAAAGTATCCAACACCGTGAACACAGGGATCGATGCGATCAATATCGAATTTTCCAAAGTACCCAACACCGTGAACACGGGAATCGACGCAATCGGTAATGAATTTTCCAAAGTACCCAACACCGTGAACACAGGGATCGATGCGATCAATATCGAATTTTCCAAAGTACCCAACACCGTGAATACGGGAATCGACGCGATCGGCCACCAAATGTCTAAAGTACCAAAATTGTTATCCGACGTAAGTTGTAGCGACATTGTTACCGGTATTGTCATTAGTTTGCTCATCGAATGCAATCCACACGCGTTTATCGCCGACACACTAGACACCGAAGATGTAATAATGATAAATACATGTAAATCGATCGAGATCGTATCGTACGCGTTACCGTTGGTAGCCGATCTCGCGACTTCGCCCGTACAGATCGTTTGCTCTGTATGGGTCGAAGATCGTTTGGATTTATACTCGCATTTAAAGGGTATCGAAGTGCATACTGGACCTTTCGGGACCAATTTAATAGACAATGATGAATTGTTTTATAATTTATCGACACTTAACGACCAATATTGTAACAACGATTGCGATTTGGATGATTACGAATTTATCAAACTGGACGAACGCAACGAAACTTCTACAGACACTACAGTCACTACGTCGTCGCCCAGTGAAAACGGTAGATTTAAACGAGGCATTTTTGGAAAAGCGTTGTCCATACCGTCCAAGGATATTGCGAAAAAATTTACCGTTAAAATTGCACCTAAATTGTTCATGAAAAATGGCGTGCCGTCGACGTTAGCGTTTCGAGGTTTACGTAGTTCGGTTAGTATTAAAATGACAATAAAAGCCTCGGTTATGATCGATGATATTATAAAACAGAGATCTATTGTTAAAATTAAGGATGTATACGACGTATTTGTGTTAACTAAAACTGTTCCAACCACGTTCACCAAAAAATATTACGCTAACGTTAACAGGCCACATCGTCGTTATTATGGAAGAACAGCAGCTAACAACTTTCAACGTGATCTCAGAAATAAGCAATCAGGAATTATCACAGAATCAAAATTATTACAAACATTGATCACCCACTATGATGGTTGATGAATTCAAGAGTAAGCAGGATTACATTAATCAATACATTTTATGTAAAAATGAATAGTTATAACTTTATAAGATGTATTCGTTTTGTAGACCACCATGTTCTTTACACATGTTACATGTAGTAAGCAGGTACTTAGTAGCACAAAATATAATAATATATTATTCTATAATTTTTAAATGATAGGTAACGATTTATTTACTAACTATATTGTAGTAACTATAGTAAGAAATTCTTATGTAAAACATTCTTTATAAAAACTATTTTATAATCTTACCTACCAAATATATAAATATATGGTATATTAAATTAATAAAAATATAAATTTAAATTATAATAGCTTTTATCAAAACGATATATATATCGTCCGGGGAGATTATTAATAAGAATAACATACATTTATTATTTATAATAATTTAATTTCGATACTTATATGTGATATATATTATAATTAATATAACTTATAATAACACTGTTAGGTATTATTTATTTCATTGGTAAAATTAAAACATACCTTGTATCATACCTAAATAATTAAAATATACAAAGTTTTATGATTTTATAAAAATGAAAAATATGAATAGGTGGTTAATAGTTAACCTATCTGTTTAATGTACTTTTATCATTGAGTAGGTACGAGGTACCTACCTAATAGTCACTATAATTTATATGTTAAATTTTAAATCAGTAACAATTGATTGCATACAAAAAACAATTCTGATCGAAAACTGTCTGCAGTTGAATAATTTGTTGCCAAAAACATTGTATTTAATACATTTTATTAATATTTAATAATTGTAATAAAATAGATATTCAATTTTTATATTAAATATTATTATTATTAAATGTATCAATGCGTACCAGATTTCTTTTATAATATGAATACGTGTAGGTACCTTTATAAAATATAGTGGTATACCTATACGTATGAAGACATGAAGTACTTATATGGTTATAGGTAGAACTTTGTTTATGTAGGTTTAAAAAATCTTAATTTTCGGTTTTAGTATGAACTATACTATTATGAAGAATTTTGTGTTAAACTCTCAAACCTTTGCTCTTAGCTATAAAAATAATTTGAAAATGTTTGTAAATTTAATGTATTTAGTATCTTATGAAATCAACCATGGGGTGCTTGAGCAGTGAGCACCACAGCACCCCAATAATTGGCGCGTAGTTATTTTTTTGTTTAGGAATTTATTGAAATTTATTTTAATTAATTATATGACAAATTTAATGTATTATACAAACATGAATTACTTATACATATGTTGACATAATGACATAACATTAAACTTTTATTTAGCCAACAGACAGTGAAGTTGAGAATTATTTTATTCCCCCCCTAAAATTTTACCTACGGGCGCCAATAGATTATATAGCTAGCCGCTAGGTATATCTTAAATTGTGGCAAGTGGCGTAGCCTGGGATCTGGGCTATAGAAAAGAAATTCAATAATAATAATATTAGAATTATTAAAATTACAGACTTTAAAGCTTCTTGAAACCGGAACTTGCTCCTAGCTCCAATAAAGATATTACGGTAGCGTTATCAAAAAATTCGGCAGTGCCGTATTATCACTTATCACTATTATCTTTTATTCTATAGTTCAATCGGCTTTGTGTTCGTTAATTTACGTATAAACAAAAATATACAAATCGTGGTCGTTACTCGATACTCATCAACTGTTAAGTTTTGCGATTGCGGTGTATAGGAATAAGAATAATTAGTTACAATGGAAGAAGATACAAAAAAAATATCTTTTTCATTTAAACAAGTATCTTCTAAACCTAAGGTAATTCCTGTACTTCCAAAAACAGAGAACGCAGTTCAGTTTATTGAATGTGTCGAAGAGAAATCAATCAAAATTGCTGGATTGGTGGAAAATGTTGAACAAGAATTAGTTGTACCTATGCCAAAATCAACTAAACAACGACTGCTAACGAAGGAAATGAAAATCTCAATACCAAACCAACCACAAGAGAACGGAGCGTCAACTTTGGAAGAAATGGCTGTACAGGCAATATTAAAGGGCTGTAAAAAAAGAGAAGAAGGCGAAGAAGACGAAGAAGAAGATACAAGGATAGTTGAAGTACCATTGATTATCGATCCTCAGGAAGGGATGGAAATGCCTACAGCTGAAGACTATGAAAAAATACCTATCGAAAAATTTGGATTGGCTATGCTTCGAGGTATGGGTTGGAAACCTACTGAAGGTGTTGGTAAAAATTCTCAAATAATTTCTGCTAGCTTGCCAGAGATTAGGTCCAAAGGAATGGGTTTAGGCGCTGATAAATTAATTAAGTCTGTACGAAAAACACAAAGTTCTGAAGAAGAACTAATACTCAAACAAGGATCTTTTGTACAATTTAAAGTTGGAAAACTAAATGGCCAATATGGACAAGTTTGTGGTTTTGATGAATTATCCTCAAGAGTAATCGTGAAAATTTCTCGTTCCGGCGAATTAGAAAATGTAAGTGAAAATTTATTTCAATTAGTTACCAAAAGTGAATATGAAAAAAATTGTAATGTGATTAATATAAAACAATATAAAGAATATCATGATGATATAACCATGACAAGCAACAATGGAGACCAAACCAATCATCGTGAAAAAATAACTAAAGAAAACATTTACAGTGATCATCGATCTAGACACCATAAAACGAAAAAAAGCAAGCATTCTAAATCACCCCATAGGAAACATAAATCTAATCACAGCAAATATAAAAAATATAAACACAAAAGGTCTTCATCTTAGTAATATACAATTAGAAATATAGATTAATTATTGATAATTACTGATGTTACTTTATTTTTTTGTAAAATCATTTTAAGGATAACTATTGTATGTTTTTAAAGTTTTTTTTTTAGTTCAGGCAGATAGCACGCTGTATGTCTGTATGGCTGTTATTTTGCTGCCATAAATTAAATAATTATGACAAAATTATTATTTACAAGTATTTAAAAGAGTGAGTTATAAGATAACTACTAACTGTAATTAAACCATGTTAAATGTCTAATTTTGATATCTATTACAAATTAAAATATGTCATTGCTGATCAATTAAATCCTTGTTGTTTGGTATAAAATACTTTATTACTGAATACTGAAACATATCAGTTGTAATCCACTACCCTACTACCCTTGTTAACCACTATTTGGGTCCAAGATTAAAGGGATATTATTATTTCATCTTTGTAAAATTGCATTTAATAACTAAGCAATTTTGTGAAATTTTTTATTTTATTTAATAAGGTCTTAATAGTTAAAAGAATAACTGGAGTCTGGAAGTGTATTGTGACTTGAGAATATTAGCTATAAATTCCAAGTACATATTTTTTAGAATTTATAAATATCAGGAAATAGCTATATGAGATATATTTAAATACAAAATAAAATAATTTCCTAGTAAGTAGTAACTAGTAGGTACTCATTAAGACATTAAATTATTGCAAATGTTTCAAAGTTCAAAACTCAAAATAACTATAATGTTTCACTCCTTTAATATATTATGTTAAAATGCCGTCCAAATTGTAAAAACATACAAATTAAATAGATATTTTATAATATACTAGATAAAATGGATGATTAAATGTATTTATTAATTTATTATGATTGTTTACATAACATTTTTGAGGCGTTGTCAATGCATTAATATATATTTGTCGGAAACTGACTTGCAACGTATAAAATACATTAGATACACAATTTGGCAAAATCAAATTTAAGAACATTTTTCTTTATCCCAAATGATAGTTTAATAATAGCAACCATTTATAATTAGAACTATATACAGAAATTGTATATTATATTATTGTGGTCAAGCCATTACAAAATACTATTATTTATAATCGTCATAAAATTAATGTTTTACTGTAGGATGATAGGTAAAAGAACCGTCAAACCACTGTGGTCATCATAATTTGTTATCGATCAATGCTAAATAGTTTGTTTTTTATTTCGAGACCTTTATAAGACATATGCTGTATGGATGGATAAAGGTGAGGTAAAGTTGTCAAACTGCATACACAGCCATGTAAGATTTAGTTGATTAACCAAAATTAACACGTAAAAGAAATTTTCTTATTTATTTATATTACCATTGATAATGCTTATAATTTACAACACAATATAATGATAACTAATATTATCTACTACAATATTTTCTGATAGATAAAAAAAAAAAAAATAAATAAATAATTTTCAATTAACTGAACAAACTGGATTATGTAAAATCCTCTGTACAAAAATAATTTTTTTAAGTACACCAAATACACATTTAATACTCACCAAAGCCACTATCTAATATATTACTTAGAAGCCGTTAGGTAAAAACAATTTTTCTTCAATACTGTTGTTTGCAATATGTTAGTTGAATAACAAAAAAATAAACAAGTCTAACCCATAGAGTAGGTATAATGTATTATACATTATAATTTTGGTTATGGTTTAGTGAAAACAAATTTCTCAAGCTAACAAAATTATTTATTAATTTTTATTATAATTCTTATTATCTAACCTGTCCAATCATTATAAGATTAAACTAATATTTACAAATATGATAAAGTAGGCAGAACGATTATGTCGTTTGTCATAATAGTAATAAATATCAATAATAATCAATGAATTGAATAAAAAAAAAACTTGATTATAAAAAAAAAACATTGTGAAAATGTAAAAAAATAATAATACATTAACTATGTAGTATATTCAGTTGTATAATATTAATTATTTATGAATAATTATTAAACAAACTCATGTCTATACATAGAACAATAAGCGAGGGTTTGGAGAAATTATGAATGGTAAAGTAAATAATAAATACCTACTTCACATAATATTATATTACTCTAACACTTGCAAAAAACCATTTAATAAAATACTTACAATTATAGAAAAAATATACTGATTACTACGAAAATAAATAAAAAATAAATAATAATGTTATTGTGAACACTATTTTGTTTGTTAATTAATACTTAAATAATAATGTATTAAAAAATTTTAATTAATGACTAAAAGGAATTGATCAGTCAAATTGATGTAAAAGACCAATTTAAAAATTAATTTAGAATCAGACTTGTTAAGGAGGAACGTAGGGTGGGGGTTTGCGATATGACGGAGTTGATGATGGTTTTGACCTATGATTAGAGCCAACATTTGAGAAAGGTGGTGGTGGAGGCTGATATGGTGAATCCTCTGTATCGGCAAGTAAAGCTGTGGTGGCCATTGGTGGCGATCTTTGATATTCAGGTGGTGGTAGAGGCGGCTTTTCTTCTCTCATGATTATTGGTGTTTTATTTGTGGGCTCAAGTCTTTCATCCAACTCATCCTATTTTATATAAAAAAAAAATGTCAAACAACACAATGTTAATCATCTATTTAATTTTTATAATTTAATCACTAAAAATAAAAATATGTATCATTTAAAAAATAAATTTAATAAAAAGCATATTTCTAGACTATTTCATAGTGCACAATATTAAGAATGAATTAAAACAAGGACGCTAGCTTTCTTGGTCATATAAAAAATTTATTCACAACATTAAATTATAACAATAGATATGAAATAATGCAAAAATATTAATTTTAAGTCAAATTAGATTGAAATTGAGTCATAAGTAATAGTAATAGCCAACATAATGTAAAAAAATTATGAGGATTATTCTTACTTGGAATATAACTGGAATTCCACGGCTTCGGAAGCTTTGTCTTTCATCATCACCAATTCTTAACTTTGATGATGGTCGTCGTCGATACAATAAACAAGCCAGTAATCCAGCAATCAGCATCATAGCTAAAATTATGATTGCTGGAATAATAAATGTTGAAAAATACTGGTCTGAAGTATCGAATAAAAGCAAAATATTGTCATCGCGAGGTGTAACATTGTTGGGTGTTTTTGGTGGTCGAACTTCAGTAAATCCACCTTCACACATACCAGAAGGTATAACATGAGCTCCAACTACATTAAATGATGGTTTCATATTTTTTGTTACATTTTCAGATAACTTTTCATCTTCATTTAATAAGACCTAAATGTGAAAACAAATTAAATCATATTTTAAACTATAATTAGCACAATAAATTAAAAAAATTATAATTTTCAGTTATATTAAGGATATCACCAGTCAACAGTCACTAAGAATTGAAAGTTTACAGGATTTACTCCACACTATTGTATAGTAAAAATAACTTACTTGTCGTAATTGTAAAACTTTTTCTTCATCACACCGATTCATTTCTAATGTTTTATTGTACCATGTCACCATTGTCATACCATTTACTGAGCTGATTCCAAGAACAACAATATTGGTTGTATCTTTATCTCTAAAAAGATTAGCTACACGTTCAACAAATAATTTTTTTAATTTGGCTGAATTATTGAATTCTTTGAACTCTGGAGTTTTGAATATCATATCAAATTCAGCTGATGGCAAAGGCTTAGTTGTATTGGGTATAGATACTACTAAACTATCGTGATTTGATCTACCTTCTCTATCAGTACAAATCTAAACCACAAAACAAACATAATATTTTATAAGATTTTTATCTTAAAACAAATTTATTGAAAAAGTTCAAAATTCTATTTTTAATATTTGGTACGGTTAGTACAATTGGATTTAAACTAAAAATTAAATTAAACTTACAAGTTGATATTCAGAAAGAATTTTTTCACCCCACAATGGAATTCCATAGAATTCTTGGTTTTTAGTGTCAAATTGTAACCAATTATTTTCTGGAACTTGTGTACGATCAATAGTCATTAATGATAATTTCAATCTACGCGAAGAACCGTCTTCAGGATCATAAAATGTATCCTAAAAACAATAATTTAGTTGTTTTATAAATAAAATATATATATTAATAGTAAAGTAATACAAGCATGATGTATAAAAAAACTGTATTAACAAAGAAATTATTTACCACTGGTACGACATAAGATAATAATTGTCCATAAGTGGCATTAATAAGATCAACTGGATTGCGCAACACAGGTTGATAATTTTGACTTGAAATAAATGATGTTGAGGCACAATTACCCAATCCCTGCCAGCTAAAATCTTCCAAAACAACTGAAGGGCCAAATTGTTTTCCAGATTTCATTTTATTACCTTTTTCTGGTTTTAAAACCTATAATAAATGAATTAATAATTTTAACATAAACAATTAAAAATTAATCATAACAAACATACTCCTAATATTTGAGTTATTTGCTCATTGGGACAGACTTCACGTGGCAGTGTATCGTTGGTCCAGGTAAACTGAAAGCTATGTTTATCTTTATTGGCAGCTAATACAGAGATTCTTGGCCAATCTAAGACTGTAATGTCTTTAACATTAGTTGAGTAAATTGTACTGATTCTATCAATGATATCTAAGCTCCAGTTAACTGGATGAGTCCACGCTAATGAGTCTTGTTTTAAGCGCAATTGTAAAGTTAATTGATGATTAATAGCACGTAAGTGAGGTAACTGTTGAACAACCAATTCTAATGTATTGTTAACGGTCAGGTTCCCAGAATCTTTTGCTTCAATTACTACTTCCCATTTTGATACATGATCCTCCAAAGGTCTATTAAAGAGTTTATTAAGTATAAAATAAATAATAACATAATAATATCAAATATTTTTTTAGTAACATACAAAGCAAGTAAGATTTGTTTTTCAGCATCAAATTCAACCCATGATAATAGTGTTGGATCTGCATTCAATAGTGCCAACTTTAAGTGTTTTACATCTCCATCTTCAGAGTCATAGAATATATTGTTGGGAATTGGATACCTAACATCATAATTAAGATTTAAAATATCTTATCATATATTTTTATAAAAATTTCTTACTTAAATGGTTTTCCAGCTGTAATAGCAAGTTTGGGTAACTTATGTTTAATCATTGGTGCCGTATTAGGATATTCTCCATTTGTAGTAGTGGTAGTAGTAGTTGAAGTACTAACAGAATTCTCATTGGCTAGATCCTTTAATTTGTCTGTCCCTAAATTAGGAGTTTCGGTAGACATACTTTCATCTGGTATGATTGTTGTATCATATGAATCACCCATAACCACAGATTCCTACAATTAAAATTAGTTATAAAGATGGATTGACAAAAATGTATTAAGGTCCACACACACTACAGCAGTACAGCATTAAAATGTAGCTGGACACAATTTAATATCACGGTAAAAGATAATAGAATTTTACCGCGACCGCTGCAGTGTGTGCAGATATTCAAACAATTGAATATGTCACATACAGATAATTGTTCGGTAGTAGGAGTGGAAGATTTTGATTCGTAGAATGAAGGTGTTGGCTGAATTGCAAAAGATTCAATAGCTCCACTTAAATCAAGAGTTGAAGGTAATTTCATATTCTACAATTGTAAATATTTTTTTTTTTTTATAAATAAATCCAGTATAAAGCATGAATATAAGAATTAATTACTTGAACAGGTGTAGAGTTAATAATATCTTTTGGAATGTTCAATACAGATTCATCTCTACGGTGATGTCTATGATAATGGTCGGTATCATATTGATGATTTATATAAGATGGAGATGGTTCAATAATGAGTTGTCTAGTATCAGGAATAATTTCTTCTTCTTCTTCATCATCATCATTATAAGATTGAGTATTAACATTTTTGGTATCATCATAGTCATCTAATTTGACATTTCCTGAAATTGCATCTTGTTTTGCACCTGCCACCTAAACAATTACAATTAAATATAATTTCAATACCATTTAAAGATTTATATAAATATTACTTGACGTCGGCCTCGTAAAGGATTCAATGAGTTAACTAATCTCCAACTGGTAACTGGTAATTGCAATACTTCAGACAATGTTCCATCAACAGTATTACTCTGCATTTGACGTACATGATCAATATGTTCTGGCAAAATATCACCTCCACAGCCAACCTAAAAGTAAGTGGTGTTATTTTCAGCACTTAGTTTATTATACTGTAACAGTATAACATAAAATTGCACAACATAATTTCTTACCTCCCAAAGGACAAAAGATGTATCATTGAATTGATGTTTTTTATGGGACTGGCGTTCAGATGTTACTAAATAGTCAATTAACCAAGAAGATACACTTTCTTGAGGCACTAATAGCACAGCATCCTAAGACAATATTTTATTAGTAACAATTAAATAGTTGAACAAAATTATTCTTACTTGAGGAAGACTTAAAAATCCTGCCAAATTTTTCAGTGCGATAAGCCTTTGTAAAGGTTGTATGCTCTTAAAATTCATACCAATAACAAGGCATAGCAAAATAGAATCTTCAGAATTTTTACATCGTTTCTATAAAAAGGTCCAAGTGTTATTTGATAAATTATTTATAATTCATAGTAAAATGTATAAAATCATACTAACATTATTTCGAACATTTTTCCATTTTAGAGGCGCAACTCTGATAGAAGCTACATCAGAAACTATTCGGCGACTTTTATCTCCTGCTCTTACTAACAAATGATCACGAACATCTTCGGGTCCAGGTATTCCTTCAAGCTCACCTTTACCTTGAACTAACCAACTTGGAAGACCACCACCATCTTGACCCACAAACTAAGAAAAAAAAAATATTGAACTTATATTTTAAATATAACATTAGTTATTCATATATTATAAACAATTAATTTCAGACATTTCAGTAAAAAAAAAAAAAAAATTATTTGTAATTAAGTAGTTTTATCACTCTCAATAAAATAATATGATATAGAACAACTAGAAAATAACCAGGATTTTAAAATGGGGGGGGGGGCTAAACTCAAAATACTAAATAAACATAATCAAAAATTAACAATAACAGTTCATTTTTATATTAAGTTGATACACCACTGAGAATAACAAATATTAATATTATTTATTACAATTTAGTTGATTTACATATGCTATATGAGACAAATGCTGGTAACACTCTTTTCAATAACAAAATGTAAATATGGCTTGTCAATTTTTTTATATTAATTAATATTTAAAAATGTTATGTTGAAATTTGTTTGATATAGATGTATTTATGTCACAATTTCATAAAATAAATCATCTCCTTAATAAAGAATTCAATTTGAAATTTGTTCTTGACATTTTTGTATACAATTATTAAATATATTATACTAAACGTTGAAGCATAACTATTTCAGAATATATGTTATAAATTACAAATCAAGAATTATTTGGTGTCATAATATTATCAACATTTAAACAAATAATACTTTTTAAGTCTGTAAACTAATGCTATACATAACATTGTAAAATCATAAAAACAAAAATGATTATCTAAATCAAATAATTTGTAATTACAGGAAGAGAAGACAATATTGTAACAAGCAAATAAAATATTTAACTATTTTTTATAAGATATTAGAGAGCCTATAGTATAATACACATAAGTACTAATAAAACAGATTAAACAGTAGGTATGCAGAATTTATCTTTGTAAATGATTTATTTAGGTATTTTTTAATCTAAGAATTTGTTTAGGTGTCTAAAAATTGGTTGCTTAAAACTGATAACTTTTAGTTAGACAAATTAAAATCAGTTGCACATGAATGTGTTGCAATACGAAGTTGTTGTATAGAAAAAAGATTAAAAATTGCTATTATTTGAGATTATATTTTAATTTGTAATTAAATTCATATTATAATAATCAAGTGATTGTAATTTAATTACAGTTCAACAATTTGGTTTATTTATTGTATAGAGTACTTCTTAGAATATTTATTATTATTATTTTAATGTCTAGCAAATAATGATTTGTAATTTATTATTTGTTCATAATAAGAGTTAACAACACATATTTATTTAAAACAGTAGTGATATATATGTATATTTTATATATATCAATAATTTATGTCACCAAAAATTGCGTTTGGGCATCCCAATAAGTTTTATTTTAAAGACTACCTAGTATTTAAAAATGATAATTTTTAATTTCTAATTTGAACAGATCGACATAATAAATAAGTCGAAACACAAAAATAAATTAGAGACAAATTAATGATTATTGAATTTGGGTGGTTTTTGGACACACTATTTAGACATATTGTTTGAGTTTGTTCGATATATATTTTACGGCCTAGTAAAAACGGACTTACGTCAATGGGACTAGTGTTGTCGATGACCGAGTCATGAGGTATTTTGAAGTAGAACAACTTGCCGACAGTGGCCACGGGCTCCGGGATGCTCCACCATTTGTGTTTGACGTCGCCGGACTTGTGTGCGGACGCCAGACACAGCAGAAACGCAACAGCTGCGAGACCCTTCATTTGGACACTGGAAACAAACACAAAGCGTCGGTTACATAAATGAACGTGAAAAACATGGTGAGACAACAAAAAAGCAACGGGTCGGCCAGTTGTGTGCGTGGGCAGTGGATAGCAGGCGCGACAGATGGTCGGACGGGGCACTGGGTAGGGGGGGACGTGATAAAACTCGCCGCACACCCACACACGGGGGCGCGAACAACTGGCCGACATGGTACCCGCCGACGGGATCCAGGGCGTCCGACCGGCCGTTCGGCGGTTCGGCGGACGTCCGGTATCCGGAAAAGGGCGAAATGACGCCTTTTCATCGTTACTTACTGTCTGCGTGCGATGCTATTTGAACGCTAAATCGTGTGCTGTGAAAATCGCTGCGACGACGATACGTCGAGTAGGGCTGATGCGTGGCGGTTGACGTCAGACCGGTGATTTTCTCGTCGCGGTCACCGCGCCAATAACACAATAATAACGAACAACGATAATGAAAGTAATAGAACCGCGATGAGAAAAAACAAAATGAACGCCGTACGTGTGCGACGTGTGTACGGTCACTGCAGCAGCGGACCAGCGGAGTGCCCGTACGGCTGCGAGTTACGAGTGTTACGAGTAGGCGGCAGTGAATTCAGCCGCCGAGCTTGTGTGGGAATACTGAAACACCGATATTAGTATATTACCATAGCTAATGTATCATCTCTCCGCAGTGTCACAGATGATGATAACATTAACGTTACCACCTCCATGACAACAATTTTTTGTGACGACCGCCACAGTGTAAAAAATTAATATTAATATGTTGTTGTCGTTCGATAGCCGTCGAATACCGGCGATGTAGCCGACTGACGCTCCTAGATCGCGCGCGGCGTACCGAAAACCGTAAAGAAACTTTTGGTCTTCGCCACTGATTACGAGTTATTACTGTACAAAATTTGTACAGGGCTAGTCGAAACGAAATAGGTATTACACGTCCGTAGAACTCGGACCAATAAGGGCGCCCGCGGGTCAAATTTCAAAGGGGGGGATAGCCTTAATTTTTATTAATAATCAAACACTTCTATTAATGTATAAAGTATAATGAATCAGGTTTATTTTAAAAAAATGTTTAGAGGTAATATAATAATTAATATTATATTTCACAGTTTACACTTATATAGTAACTATTAACTAATTGAATACAAATTTTTATTTATTTTTTTTATTTTTTTCGAATTTATCTATAACTTTTTCAGATAAATTAAGTTATTCGATTTTTTTTCTATGTAAACTTAACATACATAATCCAGATAAATGATTCTCACACATTGTTGAACGTAACCAGATTTTAACACGACGTAATGTGCTGAATGTCCTTTCTATACTACATATTGTTGGTGGAATAGTCATATTATATAAAATAATACTTCTCTTTAAAGTTGGATAAAATTCACAATCATCATATCAAATATCAGTACACCTTGGTACCAATAATGATTTTTGGGATTTTAGAATATTTAATTTGGGTATAATTATTTTAACTAGCAGGGAAGCTAGGGGGGAGTTCTCCCCCCTACCACCCTTGCGGGCTCCCTTGACACAGACGTTCAAGTTTCGGCAAAATTTTAGCGTTTGTTCCTCGTTCTATTTCCCGTACTTTCAAGTTTCAGCTATGATTGTGTTTTAGTTTTAATTGCATTGTATTTGTTTTATTGATTCTATTTCGTGATGCTAATTGTATCAGATACTAACGTACCTACTATTGTACGTTAATAAACTTTTACTCCATTAGCTATTGCCTGTGGGTGACCGTACTTTGTAAAAAATTAATAGGAATTAGGAATTTCACTATCAATGTTTTCATTCTCAATAGAATAGTGTTTTGGAATAGCATCGCAGTTATATTTGAATCGCGCTGTTTAAATATTGTAAATTATTTAATTATTTATCTGAACAATTAGTAAATTGTCAACCATTGTCGATGTTAATTTGATTTGTAATTGTATTTATATATAGCTAGATATGCAAAAAATGAAAGATCATATAGATATATCAAAGATATATTATGGTTAGTATCGAGTCTGCACGTGACGCAATTTACAAAAACATAAAATTTCTTGTATTTAAAAATCACGAAAATTTTTTGAAAAAGTCAATACTTCTGAACATTGATGAGTATAATATTTTGGTAAAAAAAGTCTTACTGTATATTCCAAACATGTGAGTTTGTGGTGACCCTGTCGCATACAAAAAACATTAATAATATAATATTATTATAAGTAATTAACCGTTGCTCTTGTTTTTTTTAACGAGATCCGTCGTCATTAATAAGTCATTATATACACTGTATACCTATATACTTTATACGCTATAATAATTAATTTATATATCGTACCTACATTACCTCCATTATACATACATATAATATTAATATTGTATTTTGCGAATATAATTCTATTCTTCGTGCGTCTATACACCCGTGACCGATTTCTAAATAATTATAATTACGCGACGATTACGCAATGTTTGATGCGCGTAATTGCAGTAATACAACACATAATCAGCTATGTAAACGTTAAAAAAACTTCGATCGTATTATTAATATTATTATATATGGCCACGCACGGGTATACAATAATAATTAAATAAGTTTCAAAAGGTCGACGGCTGAATGTTGGGCACTCTATGCACATAATACGTCGTGTACACGGTATTAAACAGCAACAATTATTAACCGTAATCGTAATATATATGGGAAATACGATATATAAGTGCGACTGTTCTAGGCCGATATAAGAAGTCGCATGACGGTGATGCCGATTCGCGGGCCAAATCATTACATTTTTACTTATTTTATAGTAGCGATATGATGTCGAACGTCCGCAGCTACCGCGACGATAGCATCACCGCCGCTGCTTGCCGGGCGTTCGCCGTCGTGGCGGCCTGCTGTTTGCTGTTGTCGGTGGCCGGCCCGTTGGCGCCGCCGCCGGTCGACGGCATGAACGTGTTGGCCGTGGAAACGATCGCGGGCAAGAGCCACTGGAACTTCATGCGGGCCGTGCTCAGATCGCTCACGGACGCCGGGCACGCGGTCACCGTGTTCACGCCGTTCCCGGACGGCGAGCGGGACAACTACACGGAGGTGGACACGTCCGCGGCGTTCCGCATGAAGCTGGACGTGGACCTGGCCGAGGTGCTGGAGAAGTTCGTCGAGCCGTCGTCTATACTGCCGCTGATCGTCACCGTCAGCAGGTCGCTGTGCGACGCCATATTCCAGGACGACCGGATGAAGGCCGCGATGCGACCGCGCGTCCACGGCACGGACGGCGGCGGTTACGATATTGTCATCGTCGAGCCCATGGGTTCGGAGTGCGTCTCGCACGCGGCCACCGTTATGGGGCTGCCGCTGGTGTTCGTCGTCCCGTCGCCGATGATCAGCCACTTCGAGGGCGCGTTCCTGGGACACGTCCCGAACCCGGCCGTCGTGTCCCACTTTATGGCCGACCACGCGGTGCCCCGATCGTTCGTTCAACGGTTCGGCAACGCTGTCCTGTTGGCGTACAGCGTGTTCGCAGTCCGGTACACTGAGTGGTCTCAAAAGCGCGACGCCGCCACTGCGCCGAAACCGTACGATGTACTGGCACCCGTCCACCCGTCCGCGGTGTTCGTCAACAGCCATTTCGCCACCGAAGCCTCCAGGCCCACACCGCCGAACTTCGTGCACGTCGGAGGACTGCATTTGGAAAAGCCTAAGAGCTTGCCGCCCGTACGTGATCCTGCACATAATACATTACAAAGCCCACACTAATACGACTTAATATCTATAAACAGCACAGGGAGTACGCAGAAAAAAGTTTTGGGGGTGTTTTTGAAAATCAGTTATAGAAAAGTATAGAACTTTAACAAACAACATTTTTTTTATGAAAACTAGCTATACCTATTTAAGTACAATATCTACTTTTTTTAAGTATAAACATTGATATAAAGAAAAAATTACAATACTAAATCTAATTTTCGCGAAATTTTGAGCCATTATGTTAAGAATATCTTCATTAAGAATGTTAAGTCTTCTGAAGATTATAATCGTTTAAAAGTTTTATTATATTTATTGAAAAAATTAATGATATACATATGATTAAAAATTAATTAGTGTAAATCGAGTGACGAGTGTTTGGTACACTACTACACTCAAAACCAATAACCATATATCGTTTTGGTGCGTAAAATGTACGGCCGCCCGACAATTCACCATTCGTCTAACGTCTTGGTATGTAATTTGCATTGCCATCACATATATAATATATGAGTCAACCTCGTGTGTTATTGGTGGCGTATCAGTTTCGTTATGAATACCTACGGCCCGTCAAATTCACTTTTACCGGACGACGCATCACATCGAAATCGCACGTCTTCGCCGGTGATACAAAACGTCGGCCGATCACCTTGTAATATTGTTCCGTTGTGCTTATTATTATTGTTATCAATGACGTATTGACGTTAATATCACATATTATAGTCTGTGACCCGATGTCAGTGATGTTACCACAGTATTTTGATACATAATAAATATAATATATCGTCACCATCACGGCTGTAGTCGGGATATATATATGTTATGTGGATCTCGTTAAGTACCACCGTGTCACTGCAATTAGACATTGTCACTGCATTCAAAGACGTGTTGACCATTGTTTGTATGTTCCCGCAATCCACGTCACACGAGATTTGTTTTTTTTTTTTTTACTCTTACAATATGTTGTTGAGACGTCTCCGACACCGACATCGTATTTTTGTACAATCGTAAAATACCATTTGCAACTTTTATCGGTCACCATATTATTTTTATGCGTCTTCGATTGCGTTCGGCGGTTCGTCAGCCTCCGTCGGCCGTGTCGCGACAGATAAACGTCGTACACCAGGACGTTTTTATTTTGACATGCGTCCTAGTGTGCCACCGCTTCGTGGCAACTTACTCGACGTTAAACGCGCTTTAGTACGCGTTTTTAATGTTTTTATCGTTGTTGTCCGGCTTCTTCGCCGGCTGTTCCGTCGCCGCTCGTCAACTTTTATACCTTTGTACGCGCGATGCAGTACATTCTCGCTCTAACTATACCGTTATCCGTGACGTTTCGTGTCCATCAAGCAGTCGGTCGCATTGTTACGTAAAGATTAATTGTCGATTTATCGTAAATTATAGTAACGATTGCTATAACTGCTATTGGTGCCGTCAACAAGGTAGCACCGTTGTCCACTCCGGTGCCCCTTATAATACAGCCAGCGAGTCGTCGTCGGGCCGCGCGATTGTAAAAGGCGGGTGCCGTTCGGCTGGCCGCCGTGCACAGTGGGTCTAACGCGTCCAACACCCGTGAACTCGTCGCACCACGGAATGCCGGAAAACGCGCGTTGGTGACTTATCGCCAAACTCCGCGACTCCTCTTTCTCGTGGGTACCTACTCTCTGCCGTCCTATCCGACGGCTTCAACTAAGAACTGCAATTTTACGTACGTCGTCGGTTCGTCAACTGCTGTATCTTCAATGCACCAAATCCATTGTATTGCGATAATGATAATATACGATTACCGATGATTTCATTAATAACAACAGTGAGTCGGTGTATTCGATTTCATTGATGTTAATAATAATTGCTGATTCGTAGACTATGATCCTAGATCCTATAATATGCTATGATCTTAGCTAAAAATTTTAGGTATATCAAATTAATTTGTTTATAGTGTTTGAAGTTTATACAAGGGACATTTTCTCAAATTTTAGATTTCAAATAAATTAATTGTATCTTTAAAAAATTTTTAACTAAATTGTAATTTATTTTTAATAACTATATATATTTTTTACAGTAGATTAAACTTAAAATATAAATGTATATTATTGTCTATTCATTTTATAACTATTTTTTTTTTGCTCTGAAACCCATTATCACGCGTCCATATCTATTATAATAATTATTATTTTTAAATTAAATTTTTTCATTTTTTAAGTATAGATTTTTTAAATCATCAACATCCTATCTCTAGGATGCTAGAGTCCTATATATTGATACAAAAATAAAAATACAAACTAAGTATCATTATGTCCGTTGCTTTATATTCTATAAAATAGAAAAGTAAACAATTATTGATTTTAAAATCCCATGATATCTCTGAATTTATCATGAACTAAACTTTAATGGGTTTTATAAAATAATAACATTAAAAAGTATATTTGTATGTACCACAACATTAAAAAATGTTAATTGATAATTATTGAAGTTCATCCATAAACTAGTTTCATGTATTAATTGCATTAAAGTTTTATTTGTCCATCTAAAAGGTTTTATATATACAAGTAGTTATAGTATTGTATCACTATATTTACTCATTTTTTTTATAGGATATATTAGAATTCATCAACGAGTCATCTAATGGAGTAATTTACTTTACTTTTGGTTCGGTCGTGAAAATGTCAACAATGCCGGATTATATTCAAAAATCATTTAAAGAAGCATTAGCTCAAGTCCCTCAAAGAGTTTTGTGGAAATATGAAGGTGAAATGGAAGATGTACCACCAAACGTGATGATAAAAAAATGGTTTCCTCAACGTGACATACTTTGTAAGATTTTTGATTAATATTTATATAATATTCTATATAATTTCGGCTTAAGAACTTAAAAAATGTTAATTGATTTTTTTCTAGTGCACCCTAAAGTAAAATTATTTATCAGCCATGGAGGTATATCTGGAGTTTATGAAACTGTGGACGCTGGCGTTCCAGTTCTCGGATTTCCGTTATTTTATGATCAACACAGAAATATTGCCAATTTAGTTGATGCTGGAATGGCGATTTCTATGGAACTATTATCTGTATCTACAGATATTGTTTTAAATTCTATTTTGGAACTTATTAACAATGAAAAGTAAATACTATACCGTCTATACCTATACATACATAGAGTAAATATTATAAATTATAATCAGTAATCGTCGAATCTGATTTACATAAATACATTATAATATTATATAATAATAAATAGTAATATATATAATATGTATTTAATGGACAATTATATATAATTTTATAGATACTCGATAAATGCTAAAATCACATCTGAACGATTTAAGGACCGACCGATATCACCAGAAAAATTGATTGTTTATTGGACTGAGTATATACATCGTCACAAAGGAGCATCACACTTGAAATCACATGCACTTAATCTAACGTGGTACCAATACTTTCTTTTAGACGTGATTGCTGCAATATTAATTTTAAGTTTGATAATTTTGTTTGTGTGCTATACCATTATTAAAATTATTTACGAGAACAGCCTAAAGTATTTATATAATTTTAAACTAAAATCTGAGTAACTGTCTTGCCATTTTAACTTCGAGTATAGATATTTGTACTTATATACAAAAAATTAATTATTTTTATTGCAACGCAGTTAACAATATATTATATATTCATTATGGTCTTATTCAATTAGACTTAAAACAAATAATATTTAAAATTTTAAAAATTTAGGTAACTTACCATTGTGATACATGTATAAAATTACATTTTATTGTACTATTTTTAATAATAAGAATTTTATTTGAAAATAATTTGGCGTTATATTTATTACAATGTTTATACACCTTTATCCAATTTAATTATTTTTTGATTTTTTTATGCATATTTAATATGCATTTCATTATTATGAGTATATTTTATTCTTAAAATTCTTAGTAGGCGGGAAAGTGAGTATCGCTCTATTTTACAGTAGACGTCTAAGCTTTAATTGTATTTAATAGAATTAATAGATATTAATATAATAAATTAATATATAATATTATATGCAATAAATACCTATAAGTACATATCTATTGAATCTTACATAGTTACATGGGTATGATACCTTCTTATATTTTCTTAGAAGCAATAAGAGCCTGAAATTGCAAATTATTATAAGTAGTAGGTTTCTAAAATATAGCTTATAATTATACAATTATAATTTTTTCATTACTTATAATACCTAAAAATGATTAATTTTTATAAATAAATTAACATTATTAAATGCTCAGTTACACAATTATTCTTTTTTTATTTTTTTAAATTATTTTTATACCTAATACTGGCAGAAATATGTTTTATTCTCTGTAAAATATTACTTGGAAAGTTGGAAGATATAATAACTTTAATATAATAATCATGTTGTTTAGTTCATAGATTTTTTGGCTGTAACAGAAATATATAGGATACAATACTATTTTTCAAAGAGTTTTAAAATTAGATGAGTTTCAAAAAATAATTATTGATTTAAAAAAATATATCACCTACCTAGAAAATTGTAGTAAACAGGCATATAAATACAAAAAAATATAATTAAAATGTAAAACAATCTAAAATAGCAAATACTATTTAATTAATAGTAATATTATAAATTTTAATATATTATAATAAAGCATTTCAGCTAGGTATCGATTTTTACAGCAGATGTCTGATAACTAGAAACTAATACTTTAAATCATCATCTTCAAAGTTTCAGACGATAATAACATTGAAATAAAAGAATATAACCACCTTCATGACAACAATGTTTTGTAATGACCCAAACAATGTATAAACCAAGGAGGATTTATTTATTTACCTTGGTACAAGAATACTGTTCCCATACGATAGCGGTCAAATATCACCATACGGTCAACTAATGCTCCTAGATCGCGTATGTTGTACGACAAATCGTAATAAACTAATAAAACATATATTATGTTCTCGAACTAGAATTCCCTGTTGGTTTTGCATCGGCGTTTGTCGTAACTGTACTCTTAAAAAAAAAGGAATCAAATCGTCGTTTGTTCAAATCCGCACATTACTATAATTATTTATTTAATTAGATTTCATACAAAAATACTGGGTCTCACTGAGAAGTGAGAAGACTCCCGACTCATACGTGGACACACAGGTGATTATTAAAATTGAGTAAAAAGTAAATCGTAACATACATATAGAAATACAGTAAGAAACGTAAATACAATTTATAGCAATACGTAGGTGTATAATATTATAAGAAAGTATACAAAAAATAAATTAACAGATAATGAAATAGACAATTTATATGATTAATAATGTTTAAAAATTATTACAAACACAATTTATCGTTAAATCAAGAAACGACACACTTTATAAACAAATATAAAATAAATGATCTGCAAACTGTTTATTTGTTCAAGGTTGTTTTTTCGAATAACTGACTCTTTATAATGAACTTATTATTATAATATTATGCGTAACAAATTGTATATGCTTTAATAACTTGCTTAAAAATTAAAATAGGGTATAAAACACAGATAATATTCTTATCTTTAAGTTCGATAATAGGTCAATTCACTTTATTGTTTATAAAAGGTTACTGCAAAAAATTAATTTATTCTAATCTTAAAGCTAAATCACGAAATCGGTTTTACTAAATATAAAATTTACTGTCGAACCTTTGTAAGACGGAGCAACACGGACAGATGTGCGTCCTTTTATAATAAGTATATTTTTTAAATAAATATTTACATAATTATTCATAAATATTTAAATAAAAAAATGTATAAGAAATTACCACTAGATAAGATATACTCATCACAATTAATTGTTTTGTTAAAAGTTACAATATAAATTTCATCTACTTTATATTACAGATCAAGCACTATTCTAAAAATAATATTAGAATCCTAAATGACTGTAGTTATATAGAAAAATGAATAATATAATGATAATAACTTAAGTAATTATACTAAAGTGCTAATGTATTTACATTTTACACATTACACATATAATACATAAGGTAGTCTATTAAATAATTTTATTGTTGAATATACTCTTTATAAAACAAATAATGGAATATGGGATACAATTGATTACTGCATCAATGAAAGTATTACACAACTTGTGGTCTGCAAAAAGTCTAAATAATCCTTATTATTTTATCAAAATAAAAATATATTCTATTTATATATAATGTACACGTAGCCATTTTCAATTAAAACGTTTATATTATGTTATTTTTTCTTGTCATTAGGCTTAAGTATCAATTATTTTTTGTATAGGTAATACATTTAGGTTTAGGATTTATATATGTTCTAAAAAATTAAGTAATATGCTAATATGCTACAAAAATATAAAAATAAACTCTATATCACTAACACAATATGTTATATATTTCAATATTTGTTATACAAAAAAAAAAATTAAAGTATGCATTTATGAAAAAGATTTACAGAACATAAAACGTGATCGCAAAAATCAATCGATAATAACCAAAAAATAAAATAAAATCTTTTCGTTTACAAAAAATAAAATTTAGAATTAATAACAAAAAAAATAACATAAAATAAATTTAAGTATAAGGGAATTTTACAAATAAACTCAATGATGTGAACAATATAAATAATGAAATATACAATAATTTTCACAAACTCCAAAATTTGTAAAAATTTGAAAAATAAAAACAGCATATCTTCAGTCAATGAAACGAATTTCTATCTTAACTAACTAGACTAACTAATTGTCAAAAAAATATGCAAAATGTTCCAACATCCTAACATTCATAATAATGTCACTAAATCGCTCCATTACAGCAAAATGGTACCCATTTGCACACCTTTTTTATAAATGTTGATTCGATGTCGTATATACACATATAATGTATAACTTTTTAGTTTTTGGATGAACACAACTACCTAAATATTATATAATATTGTATTTTGTATCGACAAAACATAATCCTAACGTTATTGTTTTATTTTTTTTTACAGAATATATAGTTACCAACCCTTTGCGTCATTGTTTTTCGTTTATTAATGATTGACGCGATAATATGCTGCAGAGTCTGCTTACCTATATACCTATATACTCCTCTACTTCCATACAGCGGTAATGCCACGTGAATTTACAGAGTGATTCACAGAGTATGCTTAGGTACCTCGAAAACCTTAACATTATATTTTAAATTTTTTATGCCATCAAAATTTTTTTGTCCTGTGTTGATATAATTTTTTTTTAATGAGAACCGGTATATTTTTACTTTAAATTAACAAATGTTTTTATTTAAAATGTTTATGTTTCTATATAAATCAAAATTTTATCCAGTAGTTTTTTTAGTTATTTAACGTTGTGTACTAAAGTCTAAGGATAATAGATTTGAAGTATTTTATGAGAGCTTAGTCTTATAAAACAATTTTTAAGGATTATAGATTATCCTTAGTGCGTATATTATATACATTTAAATAACCCAGAAAAATTTTGAATTAAATTCATCAACATTTTTTATAAAAATCATTTGCCTCATAATATTTATAATAAAAAACGTTGATCATCGTTTGAAAAAAAGAAGTTTGTATAGCTACACGAATACAGAACACTGCTCCTTAGATAGTATAAAAAAAGAAAGATATTCTAAAATATAATTGTGTTTAACTGACAAATATATCTAAAAATTCCAAAACTTAGAATTTGGTTAAAATAATTATCAAAGGAAAAATAGAAGTAAGCATACTTGGTGAATCACTGAATCACCTTTTATTTATTTAAAAAAAATATGTATATATATATATATAAGTACATGTTCTTATGTAAGACCGGTAAGTGAGCGATTAGGATTTGATATGTCAAAATCCATAAACCTACCTATAACCAACCTATATAATACAATATTATGATATATTATTAATATTATATAGTATATATATATAGATGTCTGATACTATTATGTATACCAAAATACCATTAGTTTATATGATATATTATACAGTGTCTCTTCACTGATAAACTACCGCAGCTGCGTATAATACAATATAGCTATATAATATGTGAGCGTGTATACGAATACTATATACAGGGTGATTCACTGAACACACTTCTTATGTCTCTTAATTCTTTAATAAGATCCATTAAATGTAATATTCTGATTTTTAAATTTTTAAATTTACTAAAAAATGATTATTTTTTAAATACATACTTGAATTATTTTTAAAATGTTTAAGGAGTATCATGTAGTGGTATAAACTTTATTTTATTTTCAAATGCAGAAAACAAGGATTAGGTTAAGATACTTTCTTTTTTACTGTAAATTGTTGAATGTAAAATTGTATAAACACGATCTAAATCAAATTTCGAATGGATATAATATCTGAATTTTATAGAATTATAGCCCTTATTAACAATGGTTTTACATAAATATAAAATATAATGTAGTAAATATGTGAATTTAGTCTATAATTTATTATATCCAAGAAAAAATATATATTATTACAAATTATATAATATACTCTTAAAATATTAATATTGCTTTAATTTTCAAATAATCAAGCTTTTAAGTCTCCTATATAATTTTTAAATCTATTTTATCCATGGATATTATACAGTACAAATAAAGTTAAATTATTCAGAAATTATACTCATTCGAATTTCAATTTATAATAAATATAAGAAATATAAGAATATATATTATATCAGTATCATTGTCAAAAAAAAAAAAAAATACCCCATTTTTAACTATTTATAATAAAAATACGCGGTTTGAAAAAAAAGAAGATTGTATCGTTATAGAAAACATTATAATATCTTAAATGGTATAGAAATCTAAGTATTTGAAAATATATATTATTTTTTCTATTAAGTACCTAGCTAATATGTTTTTATGGAATAGGCGTATTCTATTATTATATAAAAATTTGAAGGGACAAAAAAAATGGGAGTGATCATCCTGTATAATATTATATACGTATACAGTAGACAAACAGTTTCCCACCTCCCCGTACCCCATTCACCAAAGCTCAGCTTTTGTCGGTAACTTGGACGCCCCCTCTCTTGCTGCCTATCGTCGACGTCGTTGTCGTCGTCGTCATCGTCGACTCGTCTCCGCGTTCCCGTGCAGAGTGGATTTCCAATCCCATAGCGATTATCGTGCAACGCGCACGTTGAGCCATGTATACAGGCGTGCGCGTCGCCAAAACTGCCAATTAAAGTCTGGAAGCGAAGCGAGCCGTGTGTTATCGACACCGGAGCAGCGCAACGCGCAACGCCCCCAGGGGGATCCGGTGCGCCATATCGGACGTTCACGCGCCCTCTCCGCCACCGCCGACGCATCACCCGCGTCCTGCAGGACTTCTCACCGCCCGAATCATCCATCCACCCATCCACCCACCATAACTCTATTCCGGTATATCGCATGCACGTCACATATACATTATATATTACACGTATATATGTATATATATATTTAATCAACAGACGGGCGAGTGGTCGGCGTGCGTATTTATATATATATATATAAGCGGGGCGGGTGTGGGTGTCGTAGACCTTCCTCCCGTCTCACCGAAGGTTAAACCTTTATATTATATATATTATCCTCCTGAACCTTTTGTCAGTACTTACGTGCGTTAAATCCAAAATCGAGCGCCCTGCTGCACTCTCCACGCGCGGTACGTTTACGGCGCGAATATATATATATATGCGTTATCTGCAACACCTTTTTTGACGCAATCGGGCCGACCAACTAAATATTTTTACCGCTCTCCGTTTCCCCAAGTTTCTAGTTAAGCTTTATTCGAGTTTATCACAATATTATATACTATAAAGTAAATATAAAGGTACAACATAAAACGTTCATTGCAATATACTGTAAAGGAAAGCTTAAAGCGCCAAATCGTAAAAAAAAATCAAAAACAATGACAGAATAAATTACGAAATAATATAATGTAGTGCTGTAGTCGATGTAGACTATTTTCTATATATATATAAATACATTATATATGGGCTCGTGTATATACATATATATAAAAAAATTAACTATAATTAGTTAAGTAACCGTTATGAACTCTGTTCGTTAAAATAGCTGACAAAAAACATATTTAACTGTAAACGCTAAAAGGCAACTTAGAGAAAAGTATTAACTTGATTCAGTTATATATATAATTAATTATTTATTTTTCATAATTACCGACTTCATTACATATTTATAAACACTGAGCAACTTTAAAATTTTAAGTAATAATAAAATATTTTGTTCAAAATTCATCTAGTCTACTCTATTCATCTTTATTACACTTTATAGTTATATAATGGTTAGGCAACTACACGTTTGTGTCAACTAAATTATTAAATCAAGAAAAATTAGTATTTATTTAAAATCATTTTATATAAAGTGATTAAACAAAAAAAATAACAATAAATTAAATAAATAAATAAATAAAAAAATAAAAAATAAAAAAAAAAAAAAATTTTATTTGTTATAAATACAGTTATAGGTATTTAGAAATATGATAAAATACCTACCAATTATTTTTCAAATTAATTGGAAAGTAAGTATTGTTACAATAGATTCTTTAACTAAAGATATAATTAAATTAAATTTTAACTAGATAAACTATATTGCTCAACCTTGTAATAAACTATGAATATAATATATTATACAACATACCGACTACAACAGGAAATATTCATCCAATATATTAATATATATATATTGATTGTTGAAAAAATTTTCATTGATTATTTTTATTACTATTTGTAATTATAATGTATGTTCAATATGGTTCTATTTTGGCTGGTATCGAATTGGTTCCCGAGCTCCAACCCCACGTGCCGAATTGATTCCCTTTAAAAAAAAGGTATTTTATTAAGTTGAGCCAAATTTATTCCCGTTTAATTATACACATTTTCCTTCTCAAATTTACAGGCTCAGGACTGTCAACTTAAAAGTAGACTTGGTTAAAAATGTGCGTTAATGTGTGCTATAAGAAAATGATATAATACATACAATTTTAAATCGTTGATTTGGAAGTCAACTAGTCATCACTTAATTTAGGTGTACAAAATACAAATAATAAAATGTAATAATAAAATTATTTAAAATCCTTGATTTGAAAATTTGAAACTTTCTTTAAGTATTCAATTCGCGTAAGCTTCTCATTAATGTACCCAGTCATACAATTTTCCAAGTATTTGTTATTTCTTACTTGTTTTCTAGTAAGTTTCCTAGTACTATTACTTCGAAATTTAATATAATTTAATGTCTGAATGCTGTTTAAAGGTTCCATAAAATAAAATACATTAGGATGGGCATTTGTAAATTCTTTATTCAGCTTTGAATGGAACGATTCGCAACAATTTGTAGTCCTATCAATATTTTGTCAAATCTAGCCCAAAACAAACAGGAACCAATTCAACTCAACAATAAAAAAAAGTTATTTTTACAGTTTTTATAAGCGCTATAAAAATGATGTTAATTAATAAAATATTTTTTTATTCATTTTATAACTAATAATATTATAGTTTTTATACTTAAGCTTAAACATGTATAACAATTAGTATAAACTATAAGTATGCCTATTAAATATACACATTTAAATAATTAAATGATTTAGGACCACCGATATTTAATATATAGTTTATAATATTGTTATAACATGGATTAATATCATAATAAGAATAATATAATAATTTAATATAGGTATATTCGATTTGTACGTAATTTATACCTAAATGTGTGTATAATTTAACCGTTTTTAGAAGTTAGAACACCATATTATTCATATACTAATACGTATCATATTTGAAAGTACGTTAAATGGAATGGTGAGTATATAATATAATTATAGCCCTGTTGAATCTTATATGCATTAATATAATAATATTATGGTATCTACTGAATTTCAATAGATTTACTTCGGTAGGTAGAATTAATTTATAGGCGGCAGATAATATGCGGTTTATATATCTAGCCTTATAACCACCAATTTTTTATTTTATCATTTAGGCGTAGATAGCATCTATGATATTTCATTCAGACTCGTGCGGGAATTTAAAAACACTACAATTATATATACGGACCAAACAAATTAGTTACGTTTGGTGAAAACGAAAAGATAGGTAATATAATACAATAACCAAGTGAAGGCAACTTGATCCATATGCATTGAGTATGAGTTGGTTAACAAATTGTATTATTATATTTTACAAAATTACGTTAAAATGATTCATAAAAGTATAATAATCTTATTAATTGTTGGAGCCTAAAAATGTGCCAAAATATATAAAAATTGACAAAATTAAAATTATCAAGTAGATATTTTAATTGCTTAATTTTGTTTATATTCAGCCAAGCTTATAAGATATGGATATTTAATAATATTATTATAACTTTATAAGCAATTTCAACGCTTTTTAAATTAGTTTTTACATTTACCTTTACAACTGCTACCTACCTAATAGCCAATAGGCACTATTAGGTGTTATTATCAATATAATTGATTGTATTTAAGAATATATATATATGTATTGGTATAGATATTATATAATTGCTGGTTTGTACTGCCCAGGTATTATTTTCTATAAATAATAAATAGAAAATATACAACTAGAAAAATGCGTAAGATTATACGATATTCGTTATTTTTTTCTTTATAATAAATTAAACATGTGGTACCTACTTATCTGAAGTTTCATCTTGTGAAATAATAATTATGACATACACGTGTAGACAGTGTAGTACTGTAGTATGCAAGGACATCACGAAAATAGCGCGTGTCAGTCACTATTATCCAAAGAAGGGGATGGTATTTTATTTTTATTATTATTACACGCATCGTATAAATACAGTGAAACAAATATAATAATACTGTGGACAAGTGGCAATTATCACTATGACATCCTTGTTCAGAAAACCCTGTACAGTGCACTACGCATGTGTAATATATGTAAAATTTACATGTATATATATACTATATTATATATTGTTTGGCCGTTTTCTGTATTATTATTTTAACAATGTTTTGGGAAAGGTGGGAATAACAGTTACAAAAAATGGTGGATGAATGCTTATGTATATATTCAGAGAGGAGGGGACAACATCGAAAGGTAGTAATTATATTTATTTATATATATTACTAGGGAAAATTTAGAATATGACAGATGTTTATCTTGTGTGAAGGGGTGTATAAGTGACGATCACGATATAGATATTGAATTGCCCAGGTCATCTAACAACCTATTCGTGACCGATTGGGCATCACTTTAACCCTATGGCCAATATGTATGTATATTTATCCACTTATTATATTATTAGTTTTTTTTTTGTATTCATAACAAAGTTAAAATAGGAATAGAGTAATATTAATATTAATATTTTAATTTAATATTAATGCAATATGAACATTGTTTTACTATAATAATAAATCTTAATTCGTGTAAGCACGAAAAAACCCATACTATATTAAATAATAGGAAAACACAATTAAATAACACTTACAAAAAATACAAATATGTTTTGTTAAAAATGTGTAAGTACTCGTATATGTACATTTTTTATTTACATTTGACCGATCTACAGTTTTTATAAATTGTGCTAGGTAACTGAAAATAGATTATTTACCTAATTAATTTTAATATTATGTATTAACATTTGATATTTTCCTAATCGATATCTTGCAAGTTTCAATTTATTTACTTATGTATATGTATATTGATTAAATATATCCATCTTTTCTAAGCAAACCCCAATTTGGTAAGAGAAATCTACAAATTTGTAGATGGCTTGACATGGCCTAATCCGTAGTTTAGTCTATGAACTGTTTAAACAACAAGTAGGTACTCAACTATTAACCATATAACATTATCTTAGATATAAGGTATACCTATAAACAAGGAAAGCAGACGAGTGATTATAGATTTTAAAATAAATCATTGAAAAAGTATTGTTTACAAGTTTGAAGTTATAAATTATTACTAATTTCCCTGAATATGGCCAAAATCTATAAGTATCTATACGAGGCTATCGGGACATTTCATACAGAACTTTAACAAATAGGTATTTAATACTTATGATTTAATAGATTTCTACCTAATAAATACAATAATATATTTGAAGCATAATAGTTTGGTTTCAAACACCATGGATTAATTACAGATTATAGTACCTATACTACCATATAAAATATAAATATATTGAATAAAATTTGTAAAAATGAAACAAAAAAACTACTTTGTATGGTAGTACGCAGTTATTAATTATTATTACTATTATACTTTTCTAGAAAATACAAAAATGTATGTAGAACGTAGTGTCGTAATTACTTTTAAGGAAAAAAATACAATACACTTTTTAAATTGTTTTAAATTTCATCTATAGGTATATCAATATCTTTAATTAATTTATAATATCGCTCATCAGTTAAAAACCACACTATTTTTTCAATATTTTATAAAATATCAATATTATATACAGATAACTGCCGCTAACATGTATAGTAAGTACCAACCTATTAATTATTATAATTGTATCTTTTTAAATTTTCAAAAGTAAATTTACCGTATAGGTAATTATTATATTTTATTTAATTTTTATTGTACAATACAATATTATAAAAACTCTTACCTTTACTTATATTTTATGTGTGGTATATAACGTATTAACATTAATAGTTAATTATATTATAATTCAAATAAAAAATTAAATTCAAAACATATTTACTTTTTTAGATTTTACTTAAGTTAACATTTTATAGAATTGAGATTTGTTATGTAGGTTGTTAAAAAAAACGAGTAAAATATTTTATAGATTGTCAAATTATTAAATTTTGCTATCTATATTTGTTTATAAATGGTTCTTAGTTTAAATTGTATTAACATTTTTGTTTAATTTACACTTTTCAGAAATAATTTGGCTAAACATTATGTAACATGTATTATTGTTAATTAACATTATAGCTTGTAACTGTGTAACTGTGTGTATTACATTTAACATTTTATTAATCATAATATTATTTAAATGAGTAGAAAAAATATTATCGAAAAATTGTATTTAATTGTCTTTATCTATATATTAACTTTATTATTTTATTTAGGTATTTGGCATAGGTATACATTTTATTGGATACAAAAAAATCATTATATTGTACTAAATGATTTATAATATTTAAAGAGAATTTTGAAGGCAATAAATGCAATAAACCCGGAATTTTCGTTTAAAGGGCGCCAGAAATTGCTCGGTGGTCGTCAAGGTGACGCGTGCCAAGTGCTTAGACACGGATTGGCCGCTCGTATACCCCCCTTTTGGTAGGCGGGGTTTGGGTTGGCGCTACCGTATCCGTGTAACCATCGAAAGCGTAGTGAATGTTCAAGCAGCTGTTATCCTTTACGGTTCACGATCAGTCGCTGCTACGCATAGATTAACTTAGTATTGCAGTGCCCGAACATCCCATCTCATATTTTAATAAGACTATTAGGTAACTACAATACCAAGTAAGTAAATGCTGGATACATATTAATTTATTATATTACTTGTAAATATTTTTATAATATACCTTAGAAAGATTAGATATTATATTATTTATATAACTATATATACCTAAGTAGTATAATTTGAAATTAAATTCATAAGACTAATGAGTACATTTATAAATTATCGAAAAATAAAAATACACAAAAAATTATCCAAGACATAATTATCATTTGTCGTTACTTCTATACTGAATTTTTATGTATTATTAAGTATGCACGAATCAGGTTTAAATTCATTGTAACTTTATAGTTTATACATTTTTTCATTTTTATATAAACTTAATAACATATTTACTATAATTATTATTGTATTCACTATTCAGTATCTATATAACGTGTAATAAAGTCACCTTACAAAAATAATCATATTCAAACAAAAGTTAAAATAATCACATGCCATTAAGTAAAATAAGTAGCTAGTTGAGCTAGTTCACTTCTACATTAGTTCAATTTATAGATTTTAAATTACAGCTATATTATAATATTCAAGTTAAAACCATTAATTAATTTTAAATTCTTTTAATGTATAGGTAAATGAATAAAAATATGAATGTATGCGTAGAGATTATCAAATTTTCAATATTGTTTTAAAATAATATAACCTGTGTACCATTGCAGTCTAATAACAAAACTATATATTTAATTTTTGTGGATTTTAATTATACATTTGTAGACTTGTAAGTTGTAGTGGTATACTGGTTCTATGGTAATAACTAATAACTTACCAAAACATGAATATTGTTGTTAATTATAATAATGCATTATAGTAGTATTTGATGATTAGGAATTTAGGATCTATCATTAGAATTTGACATCAGAAAAATACAAAAATATGCAATGTCTGTGAAGTATTAAATTAGGTACCTATACCTATTATAGTGAATTATAGTTTCAAATTTTATTAGTAAGAATTGTCTATAACATATGATAATGTGCATTTATAATTATTAATTAGTTATATACGTGTATAAAAGGTTAAATATTAAATACCCACCGGATACAGAAATGCGAATTGCCGATAATAAGGTACCACCAATCTATTAATATAACAAGACGTTTAAACTACTATACAAACATCAATCTACTTAATAATGCAATATATTACATCAGCTGTTCTTAAACCCAAGTCCACTCTTAAACTCGGCTCTTATTGTTCTTAAAATGTGAGGGTCATCAAAACTCATTCCGATGATTCACGGCGTATAGGTAGTTTCGGGTATGGACATTGGACACATAATGTACAAAACGTATAAAAGTTATATTCGAGATAAAATTGCTAATGTAGTCTGCGATTTCTATAAGTTTTTGTTTTCATTGTATTGCCTGTACTACTCAACATATGTATTAAAATAAAATTAGTAAATAACAATTTATAATATTTATATACTCTTAATTGTTATCAATATGTAATTAATCATTTACTATGAAATTAAAAAGTATTATTATTTGTGTTTTAATACGCAGACTAACTTATGTACATAATATTATATAGTATTATAATAGGTATAGTTCAGGGATGGTCAAACTGCGGCTCTTGTCACAGACTTATGCGGTTATTGTGTCTTACCGTAAGACATAACCCGCAAAACATTTTTACTAATACAAGTATATGTATTTCTAGCATTTTCTATTTATTATAATGTATAAATAATAGCGATCGGAATAATTAAGCAGCACAATATAATTTCGTATTTTACGATAGATAGAATATTTTTTTTTTTTTGCTTTGTTGGTCTATTCCACATAATATATATTATAGTTCATTACATTCTTATACATATTTTTCATTATGTTGTGTAGTAGCTCGAAATTGTTTTCTTTTTGGCCACCCCTGATTAAGTATATTATAGTTATTTAGATTACATTTTATTGTATTAAAGATATTAATAGAAGTTATTGAATATATATTTTTTCGATCAAAAAACACTTAAAAAAATTATTTATTTTAAATAAAACCTTTATTACAGTATTTTACAGTATTTTTTTTAAATATTAGCATATTCCATTCGTTATACAAATATTAGGATAACTAAAACCAACAAATACTTACTTACTATAATCTGCAGTACATTTGTAAATTTCTTCATTATTAGGTTCTATTAAAATCATTTATTAGGAACCACCCATTGACGACACTTAAAGTGTTTTAGATTAAAAGGATTCGTTGATCGTAGGTCACGACCAGTTTCTTTTCAACATCTTGGAGTTTGCCAGGAATTGGTTTAGATAAATTGTTTGTAATGAATAATGATGTTTGGGTGATCATTTAAAAACTACCATAAACCGGTATGTGATTTTATTGTTATTTCTACAATAGTCTTCATTTTTTAAGTTTACGTGTATAAAGTTTAAGTTGTGACATAAAATAGTACATTTATGATTGATCAATATAATTTGTTTTGCGTAATTTGAATTTTGTTGATATAATAATACGTTGAGATAGGTTTTAGAAAGAAGTTTGTAAGGATTGAACTTTTTAAGAATATTTTTGTATTAGTTTAGACTTTAAATTAAGAAAGGAGTTGAATTTAATTAATAAAATAATAAAATATTGTACAGTATACAGCGTGACCTATAGTTTTTTTTATCAAAGTTGACTCCAAATAGATAATATTATGTTGTGTCTATAACAGATATGTTATTTGTAGACAGAAGTTTTATGTTTGATTTTTAACGTAAACATGAGTTGAGTCTACAAGATGAAAATGATTTACTTCGACTTAATAACTAAATAAAAACTAATATTATTCATTTTCGTGAAAAGATAGTAATTTTATTTGTATATAGGTACGTATATTATATAATATATATACTTCAATATGTGGCACGCGAGAGCTCAAGGTGGTGTTTATAATATATTTAATTATATATAGATATTAGATATTGTAGTATGAAAATATTATTAATATAAAATATAAATATAATTTATGTTCTTTTAAAATTTAAGAACAACGAACAATTATTTTCATGGAGATATAGTAAATGTAATTAGATAATACCAGTATAAAAATATACCTAAAGTATTTTAAAAAATATTACAATTTTAATAGTGGACAATATTAATATAAAAAATAATATACTACAATTTATAATTAAGAATTGAAAATGTTTGAACTTAACTAAGTTCGTTGTAGAATGACGAAAGAAATTAAATTGATTATTTTACTATATAGATTAATAATAGTCAGGCAAATTTTTGAATAATGTAAAATTTATTTAAACATTTTGGTAATTTTTCCAATTAATTCTAGTTTTGGATTAAATTTATATTTGAACATTTTAATTGGTTTGAGTTCGATTAAAAAAAAGTGCTATTCGGTTTGAACTAAATAAATTATAAGTTAAAAAATCTATAGAAAATTATATTCATTAGAACTTTAAAAAGTTCTAAAAAAGTAAATTTAAAATTCTTTTAATCAAAATATATGCGGGCATTGGATCAAAAGAATAGGTATATAGGATGTATTGGTACACGTATAGTTTCACAGTTAAAATAAGTGTTTATTTATTAGAAATAATAATACTATATCTGTAAGCTCATTTATAATTATCCTTATTTTTCAGCTGATAATTAATTTATTCAAATTCTGAGTTTTAAATTTACTTTAGTATCATATTCCTTTAGTACTTAGATTTTTTAGACCATTTTAGGCGTATCCTGTAGCGATACAAAACGCTTGTTCACGTGAAAATCAACTTTTTTTACTGTAAAATGACGACCTTACGACGGGATAAACCCATTTAATTTGTCACGGGAAACGCCGTTCAGAGTCAGCCAATATAATATGAAATCAATACCATAATAATAATAATATGCCCGATATACGTTATTATAGAGAAAAATAAACGCGCGTCACACTTTGGTTCGTACAGGATTCTCGAGTGTCTAGTGAAGTTACGATAGTTTGTGAAATTAAATAACGTGTGTATCCCAGAAGACGGACGATAATAGGCGGTGGCAGAACTCAGGTGTCGATGCCGTTAGTGGTGACTGGTGGTTGCTGGTTTGTGGATGGATATTATAGTACAGAAGTACCGCGACTATGATAATACGCGGTAACGACGGGATGTATTATGAATTAAATGATAATATTATGAAGCACGTTATAGGCGTTATAGCCGTGTCGATAAACCGTCGGCGACGCGGGGCAAAACCAATTATTAAAGTCACCGAACGACGGCAACGACGACGTTGGCTTCGAAACGACGATAAGTATACGTGACACACACACACACACACACATACACGCGCACATTACGCGCGCGGGTCCTTTTGTGGGAGACACCGCCACCGTTTATACGTATTATTATTGTAAACAATTCATCCGTGCGAACGGGACGACTGCAAGGGCCGCGCACGCGCGTATGTGACGCACGGGACGCGCGTTTAACACGGGATTACGGCGGCGGCGGCGGCGACGACGACGACGACGACGATAATATTATAACAATAAAACAACATTGCGGCGGCACTATTGTATATAATATCGTTATACTGTTATGATTAAAACGTTTATTATGCGTATGCGCTCGCGTGTGTGGTTGCGCGTGTGTGCCGCCGCGATGATCTCGAAAAGTCGACGCGCCGACCGACCGACGTGATAAAGGCGCCTCTCTCGGGAGACTCGGCCGCCGCGCACCGCCCGGAGGAGGACGCCAATGACACGGTCCGGGGCACATCGCATCGCACCGCACCGCACGCTCGCCGGCGGGGGATTCTCCCGGGTCAACCGGACCGTGGCCGCCGATGCGGACGCACTGGCGCGTTCTTCACGCGTACTTAACGCCGCCTATGGAAACGTGTTATACGTATAACACTTCAATACATATATATATATACATATATATATATATTATATACGAATGAATGTACAATTTGTCGGCAGATCGTCACATGCTTATTACACTATGCCGTGTATATAATATAATTTATCGTGTGTATCGTACAACATGTGACATATTTATGTCCGCCTTCGATAAAGAGACCTGCAATATATTATATATATATATATAGGCGCGTTTTTATAAGTCCGCGGGGAATCGATTTCGATTTTAATGGTTATTAAAAAAAAAAAATGTATCTCTCGGAGCCCTTATTTGCTCGCCTCAACGTAATCTACAATTTTGTTTATGCATATAAACTGGAAACTGCATATATCTAGTATTTATTGTCAAAAAATATATTTTTGTATCGAATACCAATAATACCATAATATTGTTAATACTATGATAATATTATAACTATGACCTAATACCTACTATACTTAATATTATAACGTAAATTATATGATACATCCCATCCATATATATAGTGCGCAATGGAGCTTTCAATGTAATAGAGCCCATTACTACTCGTATTTTACACCTGATATAATTTTGTTTTATTACTGACACCACCTGCACGAGTAACTTATGGTTATCAGATAATAGCACGTGCAACTATACCAAATTATATTTTTTACTAGGTATAAAATAATACTAATATTTATAGGTATATGTATAAAAATAAAATATGTAGGTATTTGTTTTAATTATAATACAATTATAATATATTGGTAGTTTACAACTATTGAGATTTAAAAGAATAATTTTGCATACTTCCGTGTACAACAATACATTTTAAACGTGTGTAGTTTATTAATGTTAAAAATATTATTAAGCTAATTATGTCATAAATGTATTTTAGCAGTTATGTGTAATATTTTTTTATACATATAAATATAACATTGACATTTTAATAGTAGTATGTATATTTGTTTGTTAGAATCATTCAATGCTATTTTGAATTTTCTAATAACCATTTCACGTAAAAAATAAATTACACAAAGTATAAAAATATGGTTGCCATTACACAAAATAGATAGAATATGTGTGTATAAATCTAAAAACAATTACATCTTATGATTTAAGATTAAGAATAGGTATTTATTTCTTGAATAATTTGATTGTACTATACGACATTTATTATAGTAGTGGTTTTTAAACTTACATAGAACACGGACCCCCGATGAAAGAAATTACGGGCCCATCTCCCCATATCAACTTTTTTTCTTAAACCTTTTTATATTGTTAAGTATTTCATGTTATGTGTACAGGCCGGAATCACCAATTGGGCCCCCGTGGACCACAGTTTGAGAAGCGCTGATTTATAGTGTTTAAAATATTTTATACACACAAAACATAATTCTATAAGTATTATGTTTATTGTTTATTCATATTATATGGAGGATACAAATAAACAATTGCTTAATGTGTTGACTACAAGCTTATATAGTTAACATAGGTATATAAAAATATAATAATAATTTCATAAAATAATAACCCTTAGTTTTAAATATTTTATTAGAATTATTTATTTAATTATTATTTTTTTTTTAAACGTAACCAGTAATGATTAATGGATAAACTCTTGTTTCTAGATGAATTATTGGAATACTATGAATGAAGTCATTTTAGAATAAAACATTCAACAAGAGTCCCGTCAACAACTATAAAAGGAGACGTGCTTGAATATATTTTCTGATTTATTTCCAGTACATCATTACCTAAAAAACATTATGCCACATACTGGTAAGAATTAGTTCCATATTATAATATAATTTTAATTTTAATTAAATATTTAATATAATTAAATTGTTATATAAGTTATTATTACCTGCACTGGCCCGTCTAGCCCAATAAAATATAAAAATTATAATGGTGACATCTCGTTATTTGTATTTCAATGAAAACTTTGTAAAAGCATGTAGTCGTGTAGGTACTCATGTAGGCATATTAATAATTTAATTTGTAATTGTATTGTTAACTCATCACTGCTAGTTATTGCGCATTTATATTATTATTTGAAATTTCTAAAAACGATGTTTTCGGCTATAATTTTATAGTTTATTTTATTTTTTGTGATCAGTTTAATGTTTAGACTTAATTATTTTACAACCTGCGGTCATCTGCAGTCCACTTGCGGCATTAAATGCTGAAAGTAATAAACGAGGCACGTGCACCTGAATATTAAAGGCAACACTAATAAGGCAACAATTCTTAAATACTTACATATACGCACGCATAATAATTATACCACATAGTTATAATTGTGTACGTAGTTATACAAAAAAATAAACTGGTTGTGCAACATGTATTACATTTTGTTCAGTTGTCTGCACAAATAAATCAATTATGTGCATATCATCTTACACTGCATATAATATATACGTCTCGCAAGACGTCTTTTAAAAATTGAATGATGATATAAATACCGGGAGCCGAGTCAGTACATCTGCTTACTTCTACCTAGGTGTTAATGGGCGGTAGTTTTACGAAATTACAGAGACACGTCGTTTTCACCGGCTCGGATCCGCCCCAAACCGCCAGAAGGTCTTCCAATCGACCTGACTCGATGCATTATACCATATATTATGCACATTGCACGCTATATACCGAAATTATATTCCTTTTTACTGGAGGATTCTTTTGATTCCCTGAAAATACCCAAAAATAATGAGGACCAAGAAGTATTGTAATATTTTTTATTTTTTAACACAAATGTCTTTAGCACAAAATAATACATCACCACGTATAACATTTCGTGTTAACCTTTTATTAAATTTATGATTGCTGTGTAAACTTAACACGTTTACAGTGTCATCTTAGCTACCTAGAACCTATTCATATTATCCGAAATTATTTCATTTCAAACTTTATACATTTATAATAGATTTTATTTTTGCTACTGCAGGCTATCGTTTTTTTTTATTTATTTATAATTATTATTATAATGTGTAATAGGTAAATTGCATTTCTCAAAACTCACCTAGTCTATAAAATAGTCCCTTAAAATGATAATTTGATAATTATGTCATTTATTGATTCACATTACAGGACAAGCTGGCGTTAACCAATTAGGCGGGGTATTTGTCAACGGTCGCCCATTGCCCGACTATGTTAGAAGGCGTATAGTACAGCTAGCTCTGTTAGGTGTCCGCCCATGTGATATATCTCGACAACTTCTGGTTTCACATGGATGCGTGTCAAAAATCTTAACTAGATTTTATGAAACCGGCTCAATACGGCCAGGCTCCATCGGTGGTGCTGGATTGCAAAAAAATAAGGTACCTACATACACACGATAGCTAAATTACGTAGTTTTGCGTGATATTGGTTCTAGTTAAAAACATCGTAAATTGTAAGTGCTAAGAGTGAAATAGATTTATATCTACTATACTCACGTATATAAGTAATAGATGGCTTATATAGTAGAAACTAAATTTTTTATAATAATCAGTAGGTACTAAAACTATAGTTAAAAAATCAAATTTAAATTAACATTTTAAATGTTAATCGAGTTGATTAATTGTATACGTAAATTAATAACTAAGTAATATGTATACATATAGTTATATATTATACATTATAGTTGAAAAATCAATTTTAATTAAAAACAAAATATAAATGATATTTTTTGGTATCATGGTGCACGCGTAGTCTCCATAAAACTACGTGTTTTTTTTTTATTAATGATAAATATCTATACTCAGGTAAACTCTATAAGAGTGTCATATCACTCATATCGTGCGTATCTTTTACCATATTATGTCTAACTACTGTATTGGGTGCCTGCAGAGAATTGGGCCACAATGATCCTTTTTTAAAAAGTTATACGATAATATTATAATTAGGCTACTAAAATTTGTATTTGTATCAGGTAGACCCAGTGATTGGGCAACAATTAAGAAACGTAGGAACATTAAAAGCCAGAAAATAAGCTTTAAATTAAAAAAAATCATATTTTTAATGAAATTGGAGAAAAATAGATTTGAATTTGTAAAATCAATATTGCATTATTTAATATATATATATATGATTACCTAATTCTATGTACCTATATTGTAAATTGTATTTTTAAATAATTGAAAACAAAAATTAATAATTATTTCACTAATTTTATGTATCTAATTTAATTTTGTTTTAAAAAAAATTTTTAAAACCATATAGTTATAATAGATAATGTTATCATTCACTATAACTACAATCTACTGGGAATTAGGCTAAACTTTTGGATCCAATACGATTCATGAATACACGATAAAGGACGTAACTTTGAACCTCGGTCTTAAGAGGACGTTATGCTCGCATGTGTTGTCTGTCTTGCTAACATATATCATAGCAAATTTGCGTTCTGCAGAATATGTTTTGTGATGTTAGCTTTAATATTAAAGTATATTTACGTATTATATATTATAAAAGCTAAGAATATTATCTAGAAAATAGTTATATGGTTTTAAAGTGAGTTATAGCTACGTAAAATATTACAATTTTAAAATTTTCATAAATCATAATTCACTTTAAAATCATAATATCACCAATAAAAGTTTGTAACATTTTCTATAAATAATATTTTTAGCTTTAAATTTGACCATAGGTAAATTACTCTAATATTAAAGCTAACATCACAAAATATGTCCAAAAACTTTAAGTAACATTTAATTTATTAGCCATGTATATTATAATTTATATTAAACTGTTAATTATTACCTAATTAATCAAAATCCTTTTATTATTTAGACTACACAAGGACATTTTTCAAAGAAAAGTACCAGATGCAAACAAGATGTATCAAACAGAATGGCCGGAACTCTAACTACACCTTCTCCGATACGTAATCTCCCTTGGATGCATCCTCTAGGTAAAACATTTAACCATGTAAATTATTTCAATTAAGTTATTAACACGTAATTAATTAAATTTAGTTTATAATATTCTAAAAACGTTAACCATTTGATTTTAATATTATGTTGTTAACTCAGTAACGCGTGATATGTTTCGTTTTTGAAACTACAGTTTTAAATTATTTTACAGCATACATATTTTAAAAATGTAACTATGTAAGGTTATATTTGATATTTTTATGGCATATTTCATTGTTTTGTAACTTAGAGGTATAATAAATAATAAGCAAATAAATACATATAGATTTTAATAAAGACTATAGATATTCAATAGATTATACTTGTACCAAATTATAATTTAAACATCATGTTAATTTTTTTCCTGCATTTAATTGTTATGGTTTTTATTTTATTTTTTCGGAAATTATACATTAGATTATACTATAATAAATGAATAAATAGTAAATACATATTGTTTTATCACGTGGTCCGCGTGTAAATATTACAATTTTTGGTGCATATAAATCCGAGTTTAAACTGTTTAAGTCCATAACGATAGATGATATATTTCTCATAATATAATGTATGCTATTCAATTTACAGATTTGTACTACGAACGAATCCATCAGCACATTCACGAAAATGGATCCGTGAGCGTCGCAGGCGAACCATCCAACGGCCAACCAGCGCTGCCAGGTCCAAAGAAACCGCATACGCCATACACCATCGAAGAGATATTGAAACCCACGGCCCCGCGGCCACGGCCACCATCGCCGTGTGGCCTACTCGTGGACGGCGTATGCACGTGCGGCCTCACTGCAGGCAACGCCACTGTGTCAGCGGCGTATTACGTCGACGTGCAGCAGCAACAGCAATTTATATGCAGTCAACCACATCGTTACTGAAACAACTTGTATACACCTACCTATTTTGTTTCTTTTTCTTTTTAATTTTTTTTTCTTTTATTATTATTATTATTATTATTTATTATTACTTTAATTTTAATATTGTATAATATATTCATGACAAAATCGAAAAAAAAAAATCTTTTAAATAATTTTAAGTTATAATATACATGATTGTTATTGAACCAGTGTTGTACCTATTCATAAATATAGATACTATATATTTGTGTGCAGCGTGTTTGTAAATATTATATAAATTCATTTTGGCGCTATAGAAATAAAAGTGAATTCATCTTGAATCTTGATACATTTTGTTTAGGGACCTACCTATATAAATATTAATTATAAATACATACAATAACTCTAGAGTCTAGATGTCTAACGTTTATATAGTACCTACGTAGTGTATAAACCAATTACCCATACTTAAATATTTAAACATTTGTTTGACATGCAGAGAACTACATATATACAGTGGCTTATATAGGGTGGTTGAGATAACACTTCGCTCCGCCTTTCTTAAAAAAAGTTTTTCTAAAATATGTCTCTTTTATCTAGTTTCACAGAAGTATGCAATTTCAGGAAAAGTTACCAAAACCGTCTTTGAAAAAAATTCACTGCAGTAAACATTTCCGTAATATTTTGATACAGGTTCGTTTATATATTTTTTTTAAATTATGAACTATAAAATAAACGCAATAATTATTAATTAAATAGTATTAAATATAAAACTATTTTGTTAAAAATAAAATATCCTCTCAAAAATAGACAAAAATTACAGACTAAATTGTAATTATTATTCACTATGAGATTTAAAATGTTGATAAACATTTATGTTTGACCGCGCTCATTCATATATAAATTCGGGTAGGTTAATAAGCGTATATATTATAGCTGTGGGTTATCTACATTTTTTGAAACTTGTTATTTTTTAATACTTTTTGAATAGGTGTCTACTAAAAATAAACTAAAAGTAAACTTTCTCTTCTATATATCGTATCTATACAACTACTTGAGTGCGTTCTCCGATAATAATAATAATATGGAAATATTTTTTTTTTATACAAAATCTGAAGTTAAAAATTGAATCTTTACTAAATAGATTTATATCACTAACCGCATCAACAATACAATACTATAGTGGTAACTGGTAATAGGTTCGACAATAACAATAAATGTAAAAAAAAATCAACAACAATAGCAACTATACTTATTACCTAATTATTATTACAAACCAACTCCGCGGCGCCATGTGATCGAAAACGATTAGCCCCGAAAGAGTTTTCAAAGGTTAAACCAGTCGGGCAGGAAGAGCGTCCAATTTTTCGGTACACACGGAATTCAATTTGTCGCATACATATTACATATTATATTTGTGAGTGTCTAAGTACAGATCGTACAGCTAACACACACACACACACATAAATACATTTATAAATGTATGTATTATACGTGCGTGTGCCCGTGTGCCCGTGTGGGGCATGCGTGCAATGTGTAATTGTCCGATGTAATCTATTACCGTCGGTCATCAAAGAGACCGGCCCGCCGACCGTGTAATTTCCCAGTGTGATCCGACGGGCTCTATATAATAATAATTGTGAACCAATGACATGATGTGTCACGCAAACTGTGTGTGCCTGTCTATGTATAATGTGTATCGTTGATACGTACAATGATATGATACGTATCATGACGTTATAAAAATATAAACTACAATTTTAGCAATAAGAATATACCGGATAGAAAAATAATTGCTTATGCCGCTTATGGTCCTTACTCCTTACTCCTTGAGTTCTTTATAATATTATAACGTAATACAAATTTAATATAAACACTACCTAATAACAAAAGATGAAGAAAAATTCATATTGTTTCATCTGAATAATATTAATGTAGAAAAAAAATTAATTTATTCGTTTGCCATTTGTCTAGGACTCTAGGTTTGTTATGGAATTAGTTATTTTTTTTAGTCAGTTTGATAGTGTAGTTGTAGTATAATGTACCTATAGTAATTTAATTATTTTCTCAAAATAAATTAGTATATATACTTATCTTTTATTTTAAGCAGTCAATTTAAATTTAAATTAATTTCCGAGAAAACTTAGAAAAAGGGCATATGGACAAAACATATAATTTACAAAATTAATCAAACTGGTGGAAAAATGTTTATTTTTTTCCGTTTATTGATCTATACGCATGAAAAACAATATATTGCTCCAGCCCCTTTAATAAGTAATAACTAATACACTGAAATAAAATGTATCTTAAGATATTAATGAAAAAATATATTTCTTACATATTTTTTATCGTTACATAAAATTAACAGTTGACATAATGAAGACTACCTATGTTTCGTATTCATATTAATATTCAATTTAACCCCGTTTCCTAAAAATTCAACCATAAATCATATTAATAAAAGTATATATTATAATTATATCCTCAATAGTCCTTAATTTATATAATATAATATATGTTTTTATTTTTAATTAATTTTCAACTTAAAAACATTATGAAAATAAATTTAAGAGCTTTACATATTGTGTACAATATAGATAACTTTTTATAATTTTCTGTTTATTGAAGATATTATAACTAATATCTGCTTATTAATTAATGATTAAAATATTATTTTTATTTTTAGTTATAGTCTTGTGCGATAATAAAGATTATTGTGCGTTAACGTTAAACGAATACTAAATTCGCCACAATAATGCCTAATTGTAAATTGTAATATAGACATATATGATTTAATTTGTACTAATATTTATTAAATTATTTATATATTATGTATAATTTTTTCATAATTTATGTACAAATAGTATTGTTTATTTATAATTTTTTTTCGTAGGTGCCACATACCTCGAAAGTTTAGGTCCAAGAATTAAAGGATTCTGATCCCCTTTTAAGAATGAGAGGACTGTAAAATAGATTGATAAATTTTAGTGGAATTTTGATTATGATTTTTGCAACTTCATTGAATGTACGGCTTATATTTATTATTATGAATACCTATTACCTACACTGAAAAAAAAATTAGTTCTACTAACAAAAATATGGATAGATTCTATTTTCTGATTGGTTTATGAACAAATTTACCAAATTATCAAGCAAGAAAAATAGCTCATAATCTATTACTGAAATCCAACGTAGATTCACGCAACCAAGCTTGCAATGCGTCATTATCAATCACCGAAACCATCATTGTTGCCATCACAACTCCCAATACGAGAACCAGCAGAAAAACAAGCGTCGTGTGCAGCGGGCTTTGACTGTTAAAAGTAGCTGGCTCAGAGACATCAGTAATTTTAGTTGTACGTACGAATGAATTCTGGTTGGCCGTTACTAGTTGTAATAGTAATATTGTTTGTTGTTATAACTAAACTTTAATTGTAATGCATACAGAAATTATAAATACTCTCAACAAAATACCACTTTGTAATCATAACAGAAAATATTACAATGTTTGTTGATAGATCTGATAGATCAGAATGTTTTTATAAACCTAGTAAATGTTATTTCACATTATTGTTAAGAGAACATTTCTTGTATTTTAGAATTAGCTAATTATTCTTGTACGATTACAAGATTCTTATGTTATATACATAGAACACTAGGCTAGGCTAACCATAATTAGTTTGTTAAAATAACCAAACAAAACAACTTACTTGTGCAAAATATATTATATTTTCGGTTGTAGTTACTAAATATCATAGGCGCACACTAAGACGTGGACTCGCATACTTTCTGTCGGATACATTATGCATATTATATAGGTAGAGATACCACGACAATTAATTGCATCTACGTATAAAACGGCACCAAGTTCTGACAACCCTATTTCGGTGGCAAACCATTCATTTAATTCGTCCAACGACTACACAACGATAAACTTGATATAATATATTATAAATATAGTATATAATATCGGTGGTATTTTAATTGGGTGTGAGCGCGCATAACAACAATAAAGATAATAAGGGATGAACGGGCTAAACAACTGCCCCGCTCCGGGCTATATAAACGGGGTAGACCGTAGACATAGAAGTATATTATACTGTTGAGAGGAGATTTCTATGCGAGAAACACACACCTGATCATTTCGAGGTTCTGCGCAGTCTTTATTATATAATATATGACATGTATATAGGTACATTCATATAATACGTACTTGCAGCAGTGTCACTGCCATAGCGCCAGCGGTTCATATACATATACATGGGTATATATATAGGTCATAAAAACCGGTGGCAAAGGGTTAACGAGATCGTCTCCCGATCTCTGTGCACCGCGCACGTTATGTACTTAACTCGGGTACAATTACCTTTGGATGTTTAAAAAAAAAATTAATAATAATTGCCGTAATAAAATACGGTGGCGGCATAGGCGGCGGCGACAATTCGGACACGGATTAGTCCCTTGTACATAATTTTACCCTGTTTTTATTTTTTTTTTCGAGCCCATCAGATGAAATAATAACGGTCATATAATTGTACTGCATGTATAGGGTTGAAAAACATTGAACAAAAAATAGAAATGGGAAGACATATTATATTCTTTTACCCGAGTAGTATTTTTATTGCGTGGTGGAAGGACACGGCGGCAAAAACGGCATAACCGAAATGATTACGGTGTGTTTGCGTGTGATAATTTGTACTATTGTTACACACTTATAACCTATATTATAATTTATAATATTATATATATTTATATTTAACATATGATTATTATACCTATACACTTATATGTTCCTATATATATATATTAATATTTTTTATATATTATTGGTTTTTGGGACTGCAAAATGTTCCCACCATTAGGTATCAACGTAATATACTTACGCATCGTACAGATTATATACATATATCAATATATCTCATATGTACCTATAGGTTATAAGTACATTATGTAGACTGCACAGTACATGCTCATATTATATTCATAAATAATAATCCTTTAGCATAAGTATATTTTTATTATACCTGTTACCTGTATGGCTGTCAGGCTGTATATAGTGTATATATAGTTTATACATTTATAATATACAACATTGTAATTAATATTTAATATAACATTATATTACATGTACCTCAATATATAATATTTACTATTAAGTATACAATTTATGTATTAACTATAACTAACATATAATTCATTACCGATGAACTGTAGTCTGGTAAATCAATATGAATATAATATGTTCGTCGTATAAGTAATTAATCTAAATATTTTGAAATTTAATAGTATAAATAATAATGTACGTATAATAGTAACAAGTTTCAATTACCTACAAATATATATTGCTTAAATATTAGATTTTATCACTTGAAAAGTTTAAGAAAAAAAAGATTTAGCCGATTTAGGTTTTTAGTTTCTGACCGGAGAGCAATAAATAATGTATTGCTTTTATTTTTAAACAATAATAATGTGTATGTGTTTTTTTGCGTTTGTCATAACCTTTTGGCGCAGTAAAAACGTTCCTTGTACGATAAACGCGTCAACAAGTCACTCGCATCATCAAAAAGCCGAGAAGGCGAATTGAAAACTGGCCTTGATGTAGGAATGTGTTAACTAGTTGCAAAGCCACCCACAGCGGAAACAGTTCGCGAGGGTGACTTGACAATAAGGCTCGGCGAAGTAGCGGCAACCGGACGCAAAGACCCTCCCCAAGCAGGTCACGAAGATACAGCGGCAACAGACAGTGATGGAGGTGATGAGACTGCATGTGGTGTGTCCAAGGTCCAACAATAATAACCTGAGAGCTTGTGTGAGTTTTGCAGTTTTATTGGTGGTGACGCTTATGACGGTGAGAAGTTCTGTTTGTCTATCCGCAACGAGATGAGTTACCACCAAGACAGTCTTAAGGTTCATCGCTTCATTACACAGACAAACCGGACGACCGCTGCAGAAAGACGGCCGTCTATGGTCTGTCTGAGGTTAATGGCTATTCCTCATGACTGTGACACGTTTCTACTCATGCGGCCCGACGCTACTGCATGTGTGTTGCTTGCCAACCAGGCGTGAACGCAGGAAAAAATTTCGGTAGGGGTTTTTAAAAAAATGTACATAAATACACAGTTTAAGATATATTAAACCGTGCATAAATATCATACTATTCATTTGTAGGTCAGGTAAATTATTTTTTGTTCTTCATACAAATTTCATTGCTATCTGTAATAGCCAACATTTTACAGTGCTTAATTCCAATTACAATGTTATAGGTAATAAATATTCTAGCTATGTGATAAACAATTTGCATTTTGATGTAACGTAGAATTTCAAAATGAAATTCCGTCTATTACCTCTGTATTTACAAAACATATTTTGCTTTGGAATAAGGAATTAAAAAAAAATGCATGCTGTCAAAATTAAAAAAAAAATTATAACAGTAAAAAATAGTGAAACAGATAATTTTGTTTTTTAAAAGTGTTGTATTTTTAACCAATAAACATTACTTATGTAAAAACATGTTTACATAAGCGTTGATATTTATTGAAATAATGAGTGTCTTCCGTTATTATTGGATCATCCATCCTATAACCTGTATGGCTAGATATAGATAGGATATGATATACCTAACGCATAAAATATAACACGTACAAAATTTAACCGGATATTTGTTATTTATTAACAAACAAAACACTATTTCAGACTGTTGTGTAGTATAAACAAAAAATTCGAAATTGTAGGTATACATCACATTTACCCTGTTAGTATATGTCTAAAAAATATGATATAATTTTGTATATGAATCTGGAAACTCACTGTGGATTCCTTTGTATATAGTTTAAAGTTGCAGGTATTTCGTATTTATACATTTAAGTTATAGACTTATAGTTCTAGATATTTGGTTTTCTTCTATCGAGGTATTTCCGCCATTTATAGATTATTAATTATTGTTATAATATATTCCATGTATCGTTTTAATCTGAATAATACATAGACATGTCTATGGAATAATATTTGAAGCGCTTCTTCCATGAAATTTCTTATCAAAACTACTATCTATGTCTTGCCATGTCTTCGTAGTTCGTCCAAATCAAATTCCCAACTCTTGTAGAATATTGTAGTATGCTCAATGCTGTAGATAATTAGACCATACTCCGGTAGTTCGTGATGTTCGTCCCCACCGTCATAATGTGTAACGATATTGTGTGTATTATACGAAAATAAGTGGGTCTCCTCTCTGAGCGCCAAACATCGCTGTCCATTCTTACTGAGACGATTATTGAAATTCACCGAATCGAGACGGCAGCTGGACCATTAAATTTCTGCTTGAATCGTTTTTGATAACGGTGAGTCCGACTTGGCAATAATATGTGTTGGTTTCAGTAACGCTACGTACATTACGTCGCGTGATTTTCATTCGATTGGAATCTGAGAAATGGGTTCCAAAATAGAATATGTGGACTCGTCGCAAATGTACGCCACAAACTATGTGCGTAACGCCAAAGCAGTAGGCGTTTTGTGGGGTATATTCACAGTTTGCTATTCAATAATCGTAGCAGTGGCCTTCATCACTCCAGAATGGATTGGTGACACCACAACATCTGAAAATCCTGCTCGTTTCGGGCTATGGAGCAGCTGTTACTTTGGTAATGGTGTTTCGGCTGCTGTCGAGGACTGCCAGGGAAAGCTGGAAGATCTATCCAATATACCTAGTGTAGCCATAAGAGTGGCTGCGATTTTTGGCAGTGTATCGGTGTGCATTTCCATAATTATTGTGCTGATGTTGTTGTTGTTTTTCTTTTTTCAATCTACAACAGTGTACCTTATTTGTGCATGGTTACACGTTTTATCTGGTATGTAGATTTTTTCATAATATTTACTGACCTAATTTTTATGATATTAACATGATATTTTATACTTAGCTGGATGTCTGATTGCATCCATTGTTGTTTTTCCAATGGGCTGGGATTCACCACATATTCAGAAGACTTGTGGTCCTGAGGCTAAAAGTTATAGTCTTGGCGACTGTACTTTTCGTTGGGCATATTTATTAGCAGTCATTGCTAGTGTGGATGCACTTATTTTATCAGCGTTGGCGTTTATTTTAGCTACTAGGCATATAAAACTTCAACCGGAACCCTTATATGCATCTACTTTGCGTAAAGGTAATTTATTAATATTTTAATAATATATATAAATAAAATACAGCATTAAAAAAAACATTTTTTTTTCCTTAGGTGAACTCAATAGTGGATATTTGGGTGACAGTAGTGCATCAATGGCTGGTTCTAGAAAGTCATTGAATTTGCAACCAGTTATGTTGATGCCACAGCCAATGATGGATCAAGATCGATTTTCAGAATTTTCTAACAGGACAGGTCGCTCTCATAAAGGTGCCATGTACAGACCAGAGTATGCTTCATCTAGTATTCATAATTTTCAACTCTAAAGAATTTCTAGAGAAAATTATGATACTTTTTAAGTTTTCTTCTTTTAGTAATAGCTAATGAAGATAAGACAGGGTACAACCATTATTACATATTTTTATGTATATTAAATTATTAGTTTAAAAGATTTAGCCATTAAATTAATATTATAAATGGAATGTTGAAGTGAAATTATTTTCACTATTGATTATATATATTTTTTAGAGTATTATAAATGTAATTATTTTTTAAATGTCATTATCATTTTAAAAAATTTGGGGATATTTGAACATAAAGAATTTTTATTTTATTTATATTTAAAACGTGTAAGTAATACTTGAACAAATTGCTTGCAATTTATTTTTAAAGTTATCCAATATTTTTAAGTATTATTGTGAATCTCAATATTTTCATTTGTTTGGTTATTTAAATTAATACTTAATAAGTTAACATTGAATATTATTTTGATAATTTATGATGTCCGTCCAGTTATAACTATTATTTCTTTATACTTTTATACCTTTATTTGTGAACTATGTTATTATAACTGATTTTACTAGATAAAAAATAAAATACTATACTCATTACTTACAATAGTTATATGTTGTTTTTGTTGTTCTGATTAGTTCTTATGTTATATGCAACTTTTCTAGTCAATAAAATAGGAAAGTGATTAACAATTTTCACATTACAAAAGAAAAATTCTAGTTCAACATTTACAAAAACAAAGTGTAATATAAAGTATCAGACCCTCTCTTGGTAAGTACATTTCAAGTATGATTTTTTTCATAATCATACTGAATTAAGCTTGATTAATTTTTTCTACATAAACTTGCTTCATAATATATGAACATTTAATATAATATATTCATTTAATTATTATAATTACTAATAATTAGTAAATGTTGATATTTTTTGTCAATTTATTTTTCTAGATTCTTAAATTTTAAATAAATTTAAGTCCAGTTCATAAAAATTATAAGCCGTTGTACAAATGGCTTATTTATACATTTTTTTAAATTCTCGAGGTTTACAATGAATAAAATCAATTGAAAAATTTGTATAGGTTTAAGAGATTTGAATCTAAAATACAAAACATGGTATTTTACCATAACTTTGTATCTTCAAATAAATTGTAGTTACAATATATAAATCTTACAATCTTTTGTTTATACCAAAAAAGCCAAAAGGTATATCATATACAAGGTTAACAAAATATATGACTTAGTTGACTAGTTTCAAATAAACATAGTATATAAATATATATATAATTGTAATTTAAAACCATATCCAAACTAGTCATCAAACTCAGGTATTATTTGTTATTTTATTTTCCAAAAATTATTTCTCGTAACTATCTTATAAAGTATATATATTGATGTAATGAAGGAATAGTTTTTCTGTGAATGAGGATTAATAAAGTACAAAAAAAAATCCAGTATTATAAATTTTTTTCAATTTCATGTTGCATAACCAAAATAGAAAATTTGTCTTATAAAAAAGTATCTAATTTAATTTCTTTGAATTAGTTTCTGTAAACTTAAGTATTATATAAGCTAATTAATTGAGTAATAAAAAATATTGATTGAAAAATTATTTTTATTTTTTTTTTTTTATAAATAAAGTATAAACAGTTATTTTGATGGACAAAATAACTACTATTTTTTAAATTAATTTCTAAACATATCAACCCCTAAAAATTATCATATAGAAAAATGTAAATTTTAATATTATTTAGTTACTGTTGTAGGAAAAATCAAGAATTTTTAAAACAAATCATGAAAAATATTAAATGTATAATTTTTCTCCAGTGACATACATACACCAATGAAATATGATTTAATTTTTTAATTTTTTTTGTCTTATAATCAAAATGTATTTTAGGCGACAGTTCCAGAAACAGCAGTTGATGAACTAGCCTTAGTTTCTTCAGGGAAAGGTACAAGCTTATCAAACACCTATATAAATTATTTAATATATTTAAAAATATATATTGTTTATAATCATTGACTACTAACCTCTTGAAGTTCTTCTTTATCCAACATATGGTAAAGTTTATCAGGTGTCACAGTAACAATTTCGATGTTTGTAGGACTGAGTTTATCCTCCATAACTTGTTTCAAAATGTTCAAAATAACATTAATTGCTTCATTTAATCCCATGGACTATGATTAAAAATTATAAATGATAACATTAGTTTATTTTCTTTTTAAATTCATGATAATATATACTTTGTGATATTTATCTTGTAATGTCTGTTGGGCACCTTCACTACCCGATCCAATAGCTTTAGCATTATACTGAACATATGTGCCTGATGGATCCAAATGAAACAGTTGGGGACCATTATTGTCAATACCTGCAAACATTATTGCAACACCAAATGGACGACTCTAAAAATAAAATGGTATAATTTATAATAACATAGCTAACAAATAAATAAATTAAAAAAATTAAACAATAATAATTTTATTTAAATAATGTTGTCGATAATTTATATTTTACCATTGCAGGTTCTTTGCTATCATAATCTCCACTGAATTGTATAGCTAGATTAGAGACAGCTTGTGCCACAGATTCAACACTCATTTGTTCGTTGTATGTAAACCAATGGTTTTGTGACTCAGCTCTAGCCCTTTCAACCATTGTACGAGAGTCTGCAATTAGCCCACTAACTGCGCAACCTGAAAATTATCCAGTATTTGTATTATAGTAAAGGAATCTGTAAGTAATTCTTTTATAGTTTTCTACATACCAATGTGCTTATCAACTTCAAAGATTTTTTCTATCTTGCTAGTAATCATTAGTGGTGAGGTGATTCGTTTCTCTACACCTAATACTACACCTTCAGGTGTACAAATGCCAATGGCTGTAGAACCCAATTTAATTGCTTCAATTGCATATTCCACCTAATAGATTTAAAATAAATTAATTATCTTTATTTAGAAAACAAGATAATATTTTATTCGACATTATTTAACTTAAGAATATTAAAAAAAAAATTATTAAATTTGTACCTGAAAGAGTCTGCCTTCTGGAGAGAATGTATTTACTCCTCTGTCATATTCAGAACGTGTTAAAAACATGATTATGAGTGAGAAAATTTCTGAAATTTAAATAAACAAATATAATTTTTTAACACTAATGTAATTTAAATTTAAAATATCGCTACACTATTATGGAAAATTCAATCGTATGACTTGCAAAAGCGGCTTAGGTTTAATTTTACTATCACTGTCGTAATTTCATTGTTTGTGATGATAACCTAACCTTAAATAACAAAGAGAATACAGATAGTTCAATTGTTACTATACTCCGATCGGGTATAGAGAAACCGGGTATAGAGTAATATAAGAGAGAAACCACAGAGAAACTACAACTGTATTACTATGGCATAGAATAATGGAAATGGAAATTAATAATTAATATTTTGTATTTTTCGTAAGAATTTATAATTATTTATATTTATTTATTTATTATTGCTTTTTTTATAATTATGAATTTTAGTAAAATTATTCCAAAGAGTGTAAACAAATGGGTGGTTTGTTATCAGTCCAGCTGTTTTTCAATCATAGGTTTTCGTTCTCTACTAGTTTGCCCTAACGCGATTTTTTTCTAATACTTCTGAATCGCGCATTTGTGCTCAAGATCAAAATTAATCGTTTCACCAACAAATTCGTATAAAATGTCGATGTCAACGTTGAAGACTCCCGTGATGAACAACATCGCTAAACGCTGTTACGCCAGCAAGGCTGCGGCGTTATCCATCAAAGGTCCACAGGTGCAAACGAAACAATTGCCCAATAACTCTCTGGTCGTAGCAGTCCCCGATTACCCAACCAAGATCGGACGAGTGTCGGTGACTTTCTTGGCTGGATCCCGGTACGAAGACCCAGAAAACGCAGGTATCACTCATCTCGTTCGCAGCTCTGCCGGACTCAGCACCGAATCGTCGTCCACGTTTTCAATCATACGAAACCTAGGTCACTTGGGCACCAACTACTATGTGACTTCCGATCGCGAGACGATTACGTACACCATCGAAGCGCACAAGGACAATCTTGTCAGCAGTTTGAAATATTACATTGAATCCATTTCGAATCAGACGTTCAAGCCTTGGGAACTCTCTGACAATTTGAAACGCGTACAATACGATCTGCTGACAATATCGCCCGAACTCAGGGTTTTGGATTTGGCTCATAAAGCTGCGTACAGAAACGCTCTTGGTAATACAGTGTTTTTACCCAAATACAACATCAAGAAATTAGGATCGGAACATCTCTTATACTATGTCAAGAAAAACTTCAACAACCAGAATACTATTATATCTAGTGTTGGCGTTGATGTAGACACATTGGTGCACATTTCAGAAGACTTGAATTTACCTAATGGAGATGCTAACCGTGCGTCAAAAGCCAAATATTTTGGTGGTGACGTGAGAAAGTCTAAGGCATTGGATGCTACATACTTGGCCGTCGTCGGTGAGGGGGTAAGCTATAAAGATTCTCAGAGTGCCTCATATGCTGTACTTCAATATTTACTCGGCAAAGGATCATCGGTGAAATGGGGAGTTGGACAAGGAGTCTTGGAACAAAATATCCTAAAAGCAAACAGTTCAGATAATTTTGCTGTATCCGCCATAAACTATAATTATTCAGATTCTGGTCTCTTTGGTTTCTTGTTAGCATACAATGGTAAAGATGTCAGTAGTGTGCTAAAGGCTGCGGTAAATAGTTTAAGGAGTCCCACAGTTACTGAAACCGAAGTAAACAGAGCCAAGAAACAACTGATTCACTCTCTTGTATCAGCATCAGAGTCTAGTGTTGGAGTTCTAGAAAATATTACTCACCAAGCTGTTACCACTGGACAAGTAATACCATTTGAAAAGTTAATTGCTGCCATTGAAGCAGTTACCGTTGAGGATGTGAAGAAAGCAGCCGGCAAAGTAGCAGGTAGCAAATTATCATTGGCTGGTTATGGTAATGTAGCAACTACACCTTACTTGGATAATTTGTAAATTAGTGTTTAATTTTAACGTAAACCTTTGTTAGTAAAATATTAAACTCTAAAAACACTTTTATTGTTTAAATGAAATTTTTTTTTTACATTTACCTAAATGTCTATGTTATAAATAAATACATTTATAGATTATAAAAAAAAAAAAATAAATAAAAATAAAACATCAATTTTAATATTGTATTTATTATAATCAATTTTCACAACTTGATTCATAACAAAAATATGACAAAAAAAATAATATAAAAGAGCTTAAATAAAATCATTTTCTCAGCAGCATTTTATTTACGACCTTTTTTCTTTTTGCTTCCACTTGGTTCGTTTTTGTTTTGATGTTGTTCAGGGCCAGCTACTTTCATAACACGACTTTTTAGTTTTGGTATTTGTACACCACAATGTTTCATCAAACTCTCTCCTAAAATGGTTTAAAGTATACATAAATTATTGTCTAATGGTAAATCACGAGGTGAATTTATTAATTCAACTATGTACTATAAGGATAAACTAAATCATATATATGATATCAAAAATGAAAAGTATCATGTATATTATTGCTATTGGAAGAATCCTACGACAAACTACAAAATATCTCTTGACTTTGAAGAGAAAGGTAAATTAAAAGATTAAAAATATCATCATATTGATTTCAGTTTAAAGTTATTATACAAAAATGTATATTGAAATTAAATCTCTATAATTTATATGAAAAGGGTCTTTATTACTTAATAAATAATTTATTATAAAAATAAGAAATAAACCTATATTTTTTAATAATACAGTAGAATCTGCTTAATTGGGACCTATTTGTCCCCATTATCCGAATAACTAATAAACCAATACATTCGTTCGGGACTATGCAATCTGCCCTTATTAAGCGGTTGTCCCCTTTATGTGGTGTCCCAAATAAGCGGATTCTACTATATATACCTATCTAATATCATATTTAAATTTTATAAATAAAACTAATTGTACATGGGTAAATTAGTGGGGGATGATTGTGGGAGCATAGCCCCAAATATATAAGGTATTATTATCATCAATGTTTTATATTTTCATTAAAAATTATTTTGGATTGGTTATTACTAATATGTTTTTGGAATCAGCACTGTCTATTGAAAATAACTATAGGTATACAATTAGCTGGTATTAGAAGTAAAACTAAAATTGCACAATAAGACTTGAAATTTTACATTTTAAAAACTGTTTATTCGAATTTATATAAATGAATACAAGTGGCCTTAACTCTTCCTTTAATCTCTGCTACATGTAAATGGAGCTTATCAGCTTTGAAGTGCGTAGTAACTGGTTAAGAACTTTAATATTTCAGTATTAACAATTAAACATACTCTTCTTATTAAATACTGAGTCAACTAACAAAGACTATGAACAACAATGAAATCATTGAATGATTTTCAAACAAAAACAGAACCCTATTATTGAAATGATTAAAAATATCAATAATGTGATTACAGCACAACCAAGTTAAGATCATGGTCTTAACTCAGTCGCACTATATAGTTAATTTTATTATGATTTATTATACATATACTTTAATACTTACATTGTGAATGATTTTATATTTTAATAAATTATGGATTTAAAAGAGATTACTTGAAATTCTGGTATTGTTTTTAAAATTAGTATTTACATTTTTATTAATTTTTTTCAAACTCACTCGAAGGAAACATTTGGTTGAAAGGTGTTCCGTCATCATTCTTAAGTTGCACCCGTATCCGACCACGAAAGTGCCATTCTTTACTACATTCACGGGAATACTGCTTGTTTTCAACTTCGGCGTTGAAACCAGATGCCTTGACCACTTCGAGAATCTCTTGGTAAGTAGGGTTTTCCACTGCAAATTTTTTCGGTACGATACGTCCCTCGGCCAACGTTTTTTTATTATTCAAATACGCTGGGTATATGCATATCCACCTGCATAATTATGAAAACAACATCAGTTAATAGTGTTAATACTGTAACATCTACCAGAAATAGGTCGAATCGATAGACTAATTTACCTGGACCGATCACTTGGTTTCTTTTCGGCGTAAATACTAGACATTTTTCTATTAGCTCACAAACATTAAAATTATAAAACGAAATTCACTTTTACAGTTTTACTAATACACAATCATAGGTAGTTGAACTTTTCTATTACTATTTAGTATTTATAATTGATAATTGATATTTTATAATTTGATATTAATATGTTTTAGTACGAAACATTACAATATATTATCATGACATTAATATTGTTCTGTGATATCACTGGACTAAGATAATATTATTATCAGTGGAATGGGCTATTATATAGTGACACGACACAGACACGGCCACGGTTTGAATTTGAAAGGAGTTTGGTCTTGTCTCTTGTATTAAAATTAATGTAGTGGAGGGTGTCGGAGTGAATGATCCAAGTCTGCCACGAGCGCAAAGTTAAATAGAAATAATTAGGTACGTGTGTCGATAAATGAATAAAAAATAATTTTAAAAAGCTGTGCTTTGAACTGCGCACGAGCGTATCTAATATCGCTAGATTAATTTTAATTTATGGTTTTTATCATCGCCTAAAGTTAATACGAGTTATCCAAGAGTCCACACCACGATTAAAGATAGGTCCACACTCAATGAGTCGTTTAATAGTTTAAATGGTTTGATTATCATTTATTCTTTATTAATTTTTTTGAAATTCTGAATTTGTTATAGATATATTTTTTTTGTTTTAACCATAATAGGTTATTTATTTACTATGGATTTTGTAAATGAAGATCGCAGAATGGCGAATTGCTGCATAAAAAATGGAGATTTTTTCATTATGTAATTTTCCTTTTCCAAAAGATCTTTCTTAGCGAGGATTTTTCTTTTTTTGTTAATAAATTCACAATTACATAATGTATAGAATTAATTATAAATAATTAATACTATTTATAATCAATGTGTATAGTAAATTAATATATTAATTTATAACACATATTTCATTATTTATACCTATTATTATTATAATTTTAAAGATGTGCAGTTTGGATTGTCAATGCTCATTTATCACTTTTAAATTATGTTAAATAATTAAACAGCAAATCAAGAAAATAACAGATTCTGGCTTAAACCAGACACTATACCATCATTATTTTAAGTTATGACAGAGGAACATGTTGAAAATTATGTTAATGATGAACTTGATATTGCTGTCCTATACTCCTATTCAATAGATACCTACTAACTTACTTAGTATGTTTTAAACATATGATGATTATAGTGTTTAATGTTGTACTCAGTGCTATATTAAGATAAAAGATATTGTTATTTTACTTCAACATAGAAAAGCATACTGTTCAAGACAAAAATATTATCTAGGAAATATTTTCAAAATAATACAATATATAACATTTTTAAAAACTGATTTCTATACCTTATTAGACTACTAGAGTACGAGTACCTATCCTGTGGGCTGTGACGATATAAACCTATTTTGTTTAAGTATTTTTTAGACTTTAAATTTAGTCACGATAGATAGTTTGCTTGTAAACTTTAGTACAAACTATAAATGGGACTTTACAGTTAGTAAACCTCAAATGATTTGCATTATTTACAAGTTACAGTTTTAATACTTGAGATGCAATCAATATTTGATACCGCTAAAAAGAAAATCATTACCATAGAAAATGTTGCAACTGAGAGTGCTCTACTGCTCTTTGATATTGTACCACAAGGCTATGATAATATATATAAATTGTATATCCACAAAACAATCTTACCACGTGGTATATAAAATAATAGTTACCATGGTTTAAGATACAATACCGTGGGCTGTATTATCTACTAACTGCCTGGCCGTGGTCATGAATTTCCTTATCTCATTCCATTTTGATTAAACTTTATATCTTGTATTTCTGTTGTTAAAACTTGAATTTTTACTGTTTACTGTTTAGTTATTATAATAATATTATTTTGATATAATATCCATAGACAAGTATGCTATGTTTATTTCGTGTATGAGTTACCTTCCGTATATTAAGTTTAAATATACGACGATAGTTTTTTTGTATTGTTGTCGTTAATTAATTCGTGAGTTTTACATAAATTGTGTAAAATATGGCATCGATGAGTGCAGCAAAAAAGAAACAAGTGTCTCAGAATGAACTGCGTTTATTAATGCTCAAGCAAAAACTGCAGACTCAAAGGGTGAAAAAGAAAATCGAGTCACCATTGGCAAAATATCCTTTTAATTGTGTAATCAAATATTATCATCTGATTGTCTTTTATGTTAACTACATACCATATTACTAATTGTATAGGAATATTAAAATGTAATTTTTAAATACAGTACATTGTCGCAGTTTCAAATTTTATTTTAATGAATGTATAGTCTGCCCCATTTATTACAAAATTAGAAATATTATCTTGTGCTCATTCTTTATTTACATAATAATTAAGTACCTATGTAAAATTATATAGATACTATATCACATTTTACATATCAATGTTTAATGTAGAATAAAATTATTGATTTATTACTTATTTTATTTTATTTTATTATTTTACTAAACTTAGAAATTTTTTTTTTAGAAAGAAATAGGTATTATTGAACTGTTTATTGATAATTTAATGAATTTATTCTTATTGATGTTTAAATTTAATTTTTCTAATTATTAAAAATCAAATGAAAATAAAGTGTTTACATTTATAATAATTATATAAAAAAACAATAGTTCAACCCATTTCTTTCTTATAGCAGGAAAAAATAATTTCTAAGCTTAGTAAAATAATGAAATGGAATTAAATAAGTAAAAGTACTTTTCATAATCACTCAATTTGTTGTTTTTCAAGATATGAATTATGAATTATCATTTTATTTTTTTTACTTTTACAGTGAGCTAAATAACTAGTATATTTTATTTAAAAGTAAAGAAATTAGTTATAGGTATAATAGTTTAACAATATCAATTTAATTTTTATATACCTAATTTATTAAAACCATTGATAAAAAAAAAAAAAAGAATACTAGTATTTATAATCAATGTTATAGTTAATAGTGTAGGATTATATAATATTGTTGAATTAAAATCCTTAATTATTAGTATAAACATATAGCATAAGTGGTCAACTGTCTTGTATTGTGTGCAAATTGAACATAAAAGATGATTCTTTATGGAGTGTTCATATCTCTTCCAAGGTTCACAAGGAAAACATTTCCAAACGTAAACCAGAGTCATCTAAAATGACTGAAAGGTTAGCAGTGACTACGGAAAGCTTAAAACGTACTCTACCAAAACAAGAAAGTTTTGTTCCACCAAAAAAATTAAAAGGTAAATTAAAGTTCCTTATCTAGGTATATTAATAAATAATAAGCATTTAATTTTAAATAAACAATATATTTTTTGAATACATTTGCTTAGGTATTTTAAAAAATTATAAAGCTCCACCAGAAAGAGTTCCAAATGATTTCTTCCAAAGCCCAACTCCAACTTCATTAGAAAATAGAAATGTTAATCAAGAAACTGACAAAAAAATGGATGAAGAAGCAGAGAATATTGATGATATAAATCTTGATAAAGGTGAACTCCCAAAAGGATTTTTTGATGATCCTATGTTAGATGCTAAGGTGAGTTCTACATTGGTTAATTAATAATTTTATTACCTATATTATTGGTAAATGTGATGTTAATTTGTATGGTTAATTAGATTCGAAATGAGGAGTATGTCAGCTCAATTGATGAAGAATTTATAAAATTTCAAAAAGAAATTAAAGAAGAGAACATGTTATCTGAACAAATAATGGCAGATAATGAAGATGAAACTACTTATGGGCGACAAGTAGAAGAAATTGATGAACAAATCAAACATTGGTCAAAGTGTGTTTAATTCTAATTATTAACACAATAGTTAATATTGAAAATGTATAAATAAATAAATTGTATAAACTATAAATTATAATAGTCACAATTGTGATAATATTTTAGGATATTTCATATTTTAAAAGTATATTGGTTAAAGTTTAAAAATATGGGCAATAGCCAATAAGTTAGTTATGGAGATTTGATCTACATAATGTTGTGTAGTATAAATTTCTAATATGTAGTTGGTTAGTTTTAAATTAGTATTTTTAAAAGTACCTATGTACTAAACATTTAAATTTATAAAAATATTTTTAGCAAAAGATTTAGTTGTTGAAAATTACAGTCCATAGTTAAATATAATATATTATATATTTTTTTTTTCTGTATGTTATACAGACTAGATGATACACTGCATTTCTTTGTCTATTATTGTTAATATTCATCTTTTGAACAGGATACTGGAGAGTGATCAAAACTAATGATTTTTTTGGTTATAACTAAAGCTGACTATAGCTGTCAGTGGCGTCGAACACGGGTATGAACTATTTATGGGTGGGTGGGTGTTAATCAATAATAGTTTGTTATGCAGTATTTTGTATGTATCTAGTTAGAAGTAAATATAGTACTTATTCAAATCTTACTAACTAAATATTTTTTTAGTAGGTGGGTCTAGCACCAGCATTCTTCCCCATAACATGAAATATAGTTCGGTGTCACTGATAGCTGTTATCCTTTATTAATATTATAAGAAGTGTTTATCCTTTGGACTCATAACATTGTTCATATTCAATATTTAAATTTACCATCAAGTAATTATTGGTATTTTCATTTAATTTAATTATATTATATTGTTTATGTTATAGAGTTATCGAACTGGAGAAGAAAAGAGAAAAAATTGCTTTAGCTACAGAAAATATGAATAACATGGAAATTAAAAATGAATCAGATGAAGCCGAAGAATCTGATGGGTCAGACATGGACGAGTTTATTGATTGGCGGTCAAAAAAATGAAAATATTGAATATGATATTATAGTTCAGGCTATGTTAAATATATATTTTTTTTATGTATATACACTATACAGTTATAATAAAAATGTCTTATACTATTATTTTTGAACAATATAATTGTAAATTATATAAAAACATGCTAAAATATTAGTTATTTTTCAATAGTCTAGAGCGCAGATTTTTATGCTCTTAAAAAGTATCGAAATATGCCATATAATATGTAGTAAAAATCATGAAAATATGCAAAAAATATGCAGTCAAAATTATGAAAATATGTAAAAATATATATAAGAATTTACAATAAAACTTATAATAATTAATTACTTAAATATTAAATAAAAAAAAATTAGGGAATTTTCTGAACTTAATTTATTTTTAAAATTTTATTTATTATTAAAATGAATAATCATATGCATTTCAAGTTTTTTTTCTGTGAAGCTGTGTCGTTTATCGATTAACATATTTTTAAAGACTGAGAACGAACGTTCAACGTCAACCGAAGTTATTGGGGCATATTTGAAGTTTACGTCGTAATCGGTTATTTATCTTACAACTAAATATATATATAAATTATTATTTAGTGACTATGAAATTTAGTTTTAATTTTTCTACTTGACAAAATATTATTTCATACATTTTTTTAAATTTTCGCTTCAATATGCAATAAATTTTGAATTTGGCAAAAATATGCAATAGGTAACCTTTAAATATGCAAAAAAAAATTTCACCATTAGCTTCAAATTATGATGATTCGTGGAGATAACTGACAAAAATCCAAAAATATGCAATTGCATAGAAATCTGCGCTCTATTCATTACCATTCATGGTATATGTAATATATGTATTTGCCTACCAGTCCAAAAGTTAAAAACATTAAACAAAAACAAGACATAGTGCTGAATAATTATATTATATTTATGTCCATACAATTATTATAAATATGTGTGCTATTATTTTTGAATAAGAAAATAGTTAAATATTATAAAATATAAATTATGGTTAATTATAATAATAATATAATAATAGTATATAGCTTTAATCTATACAAGCATAAATAATCTTTTTAATTTATTATCTGAATAATATTGTATTAAACTGCTTCATTCGAAATGCCTGTCCTTATTGGTAAATTTCGTTTAAATCTTGGATCAATAATTTCTGGGAGTAATGACTTCATGTAAAATTCAGTAACAAAAGGTTCAATTTTTTCGTTGAAAAATGATTCATCTCTATGTATCTTGTCTATTATAAAACCTGCCAATAACATAATCATTTAATACTAAATAAGTTAAAAATGAGTAACAACAACATTTTTAAATTGTTTCAACTTTTAAAAGACAATATACCTACATTTTTTAGTGTGGCTGTGGTACGGAACGCCGACAATCAAAATATCGACCGTCAAAAAAACAAATGTTGAAGTGTATAGTGTATTAAATATTTAAATATAATATTTGTTGTATTTTTTTAATAATATAAACTATAAAGCAATATTATTATCTCACTATAGTCACTTTATACAATACAAATAGCCAATAGGTGTATTGTACAATAAACGGTTAAGATAAAATTTGTACGTCACGTATTGATAAAGATCTGGTCGGGTTTTCTATCTTTTATTTGGGAGCCACTAGCCAGAAGAAACGGTCGAAACTGAAAATATACCACGGTATACAGTTAATCATGTGTTAAACTTGGAATTAATTTACATTTTTAATGGTAAGTGCAAGTGTTATACTTTATTTTCACTTTATACACAAAACACAATAAATATCAGTAAAATCAATAATCGAATTTCCTGATTTTTAAAAGTTGAAATAAAGTAACTGAAGAGCGAAGAACAATATTTTCACCTAGAATCATGCCCATGCGGGAAGTATGTACAGATAACAGATCAGAACTTTTTTACTGGTATTTATCGTATACATGTACATATAGTCATATAGAGGAGGTAAAAGAGTTAAATTTGACATTTAATATGCATATTTTAACTTGGAACGTCATGTTGGTGTTTCACATATCTAATATTTTTTTTATTTATATTTTTGGCTTCTTCAAGAACTTCATAAAGAACAAAAAAAGTAAGGAAATTATATAGGTATAAGGTTTTATTTCGATCGAAATCGGAACAAAAAATTAGCAGTGAGGAATGAATTAAAAATGTTATTTGAAATTGTGAGTATGTAACTGTGTTTTTTTACGTGGAATTGCATATCTATATAATATAGTAGGTATATAAATCATCTATATTTTCTATTAAAATTATTTTATACATTAATTTTAATTCATCAATATTTACTTTATAATAAACTATTTTTAACTAATAATAAACTTTGGTTTATCGATATTTTTTTTCATTTTGATGTTTTGATTGTCGGCATTTCAACCGGCTTCTACATTATTTACCTTTGGGAGTCCAGACAACAAAATAACAATATTTCTTTTCGGAAATATTAAGTTGTCCTTGTACTTGGTAATAAAACACATGATTCCTTTTTAAAACAAGTTCTCCTCTTTTATTACCGACCTCCATATAGCTTAATTTTCCAAGATTAAACGCTTTCTTCGGTGTGTATTCTTTAATACTCGACGGACATGTTACTTCTAAAATCGAGTCTTCACCTATTAACCCGTCTGGACTAGCAGCCAAATAATTTAGGGTTCTATGAATAAATAAACCTGATAAACTTATCGTTTTCTTTAGTCTTGTTTGAATGGCTTTTTTTGCAGGTTCCTCATTTTCGAGTCCATACCTATAAAAAAAGCAATATTATTTAAATATAATGTATATCATAATTCTATACAGTAACACATTATAGTTAATATAATAATTTTAAGAGTTTGTTGGATAAGTTTATTTTTCATATTTTAAACATTAAACATTATAAACATTGCTTTTTCTTCGTGTGTAATACTGTTATTAATACAATTTGATTTAGGTATTCATTTTTAAAGTGGTTTATTATATTATTACAAGTTAGGTACAACATTTAAATTATAAATTTATGAATAATATATTATATTGTATAGTACGCTTATTACACATTACAGCATTTATACTTGCCTTGTGTGTTGGTTTCCTTTAGTTAATGGATGATACAATATTTTTTTCACTAAGTTTGCACGGGAAGTCGTAGGTTTGTAACGATTGCTGTCTATCGGCATCGTACATTATTCCTTAAGTAGGGCACCCGCTACCTAATATGCTGAGTGTGAGGAATAGCGATAGCAGCTGACTGTTGACTAAGGGTTTAGGCACACGGCAGCGGCGTATATAATTATGACCGAGGCAGTGTGTGAAGAGAGTGTGTGTGACACGGAAACAACGACAACGTCAACATCGACTCCGCGACGATCCGACGGCCCCATCAACGGTCCACACTCACGGCACGTCATCATCTACCCGGATCGGTAAACCACTAATATTTATATATCTGTAACTTATTATATTATATATTTATATATCTTATACCTACGTGCTTACTTCAATAAGGTAACCCTGATCTCTTAGTATTAACATTACACACCGAGGTCGAGTCCCTGAGACCTCGAAAAAATAAACAGAACTTAAATCCGTAGGGTTCGAGAGACGAACGCCCGGTGAAGAGGGGACGTTACAATTGGTGGAGGCGCCCGTCCCTGGAGTCCCGATTTTTAAGAAATAGTTTTTCTAGAAATTTCGATTCTAAGGTACACCCTTACGTGTTTGTGTTACTAAACGCAAACACCAAATTTCAATAAAGTATTGTTAGAAGCAATAATTGCAGACAAATATAAAAACGATGAGACCCTATTTCCGGCACAACAATTAAGCAACCAAAAACTAGACACAAAAAAAATTGAATTTGATATAGATAAAGACGATGACATAGACGGTTATAATATAAAAAAATTATTCAACGAAAATAAAATATCAGTGTCTAGCAACTATGATAGTATTCAACATAACTTACAACATAAAAAAATAATAGCTGAACAACGAAAAATTAATAACAATACAATAAATAAATATATAACGACATGTAACCCAACCTCGTTACCGGATGCATTCGAACCAGGTCTAAGACTTGAGGTAATAGGCAATATTAATAAAGAACAATACAATTTTGTAATAGACACTGGAGCTACCGCGTGTATAATTAATGCTGACAACTTACCATTAGAAATCAAACCTAAACCAATGGATTGTGTGAAATAAATTACTGCAAACGGTTCAAACTTAAAACTACTTGGTATTGCTAATATTATCGTGATTTTTGATGATATTGAATTTCCTTTTAAATGCATGGTAGTTGAGAACTTAGTAGAACCTAGTTTATTGGGTACGGACTTCTTAAAATTATACAAAGCAAAAATAAATTTTGTCAACAAGCAAATAATTTTAATTGGTAATAAAGGAAAAGTATTTTTAAAATTTGATAAGGAACATACTATAACTCCAGATAATACTAGAATAAAATGTGAAAGGAATACTAGTGAAACAGTCACGATTGATAGTAATGACTAATGACAATAAAATTGAAACTGAAAAAATGAGAAATTTATTAATAATTCAGCCGAGGTTACATCTCATTGTTAGAGGTAGTCGTAAGTTAACTGAGGTTCCCGGAGATGGATTATGTGGTATTTATGCGTTAACAGCAATGCTCGCACACGAAGAAATTTATGTAACAGCAGAAACGATAGCTCATTTATTAGGACTAAAATTACATGAAAACCCAATCTGACTGGAAGGCGAAGACTTATCAGCAGTATCCGATTTTTATAATTTTAATTTATTAATTATATGTCCAAATTTTGAAAATTCGAAAAATACAGTGGGGTTTAGCATTTTATAAACCTGGTAGAAAATTTTTAGTCGATGATATGATCAATGAACTGCTGTGACTTATTGGCTGATATCAAGTATAACTTTCGTACATGGTCTACCGTTCTACGCAATATATAACAAGTGGGTAATTTTTCCAGGATTTAAATAATCATTATTTATAATTATCATTCTATCATTTATTTAAATTATAAAATAAATACGTTATTTCTAACAGCCTAACGCCTTAATAATATTATTATGTGTAATTTTTATATCATTAAAGACGGCGTTACGAATAGGCTATTTAGCTACACCAACGTCGAGAATCTGTTTCCGATATTTCGTGTAATGAAATATAAATTAATACTAAAACTATAATATTATGCGATATATTTTTTGTAATCCTACAATCAGTGGCGGATAAACGCATAGGCCAAGCAAGCCCAGGTCTACATTTTTTATAACCTAACAGTGGTTTTGAAGATTTATTTATTTACAATACTCACAAATTGTTCAAAAGAACGTTATTTTTTGGCTCACAAACAGATAAAAAACAATTTAAGATCAACAACTACATAAACCCGATTAAATGTATTATCTCTTTTAAACATAGAAAATGAACTACTTCGAAGTTTGGATTATTCTAATATAATATAGCTGAATTTGCTAACAAGAAGTCCAGAAAGCCAACAACTTTTTTTAAATTTTTTGTCATTGATAATTTTTTTTTTCAATACAATTCTAAATATCTAATTACAATTGTTTTTCTGAATTTTATATAATTTTTAATTTAACTAAATTATGTTTAAAAAAAAATAAATTGTGCAAACAAGTTATACAAGAAGTTTTTTATAAGTATATTAGAGCAAAATATCCTTGTTACTTGTTGATAAACAAAAATGTTTTTTTTAAGAGCGCTATGTTATATGCCGGGTCTAGGGGCGCTAATTCTCTTAATCCGGCACTGCTTGCAATACAATAAATATACCGACAACTGTATGTAACAACTAACAAATAATTACAATTTAAATAAGCGTAAGTCTCAAAAGTTAAAACATTTTTTGTGTATTCGTACGCGCCGCGTAATACGATAACATATTTATAAACTCATACCTATATATAGTAGCATCGATGTCGCCGTATACGCTGTACAGCGGACCATCGGGCCTCGGGCGTTGCCACTATCTGCCTCCGTGAGAGATTACAGTCGTGTTCATCACCGTCGAAATAGCTGTTCACTAAAAATAGTGGGCGGTTTTAACCCACTCTAAATGTGCGGTAATTTGTTATAAAATGTCCAATAAGCTGTGCGGTTTTTGTCTATCGATCTTTTTTAGGGTTAAAATCAAAATTGTGCGGTCTTTGGATGCAACCAATTCACTAATTATTACGGTGCCAAATTTATCAGTTGAATAACTTAAAATAAACTTGTCTTACCTGCGGTTAACGATTGTCGAGCTATATACATTTGTAATCCGATGAATACTTTTGAAACACCTTGAAGTTTTGTAAATTAACAAATCGTCTCCACTCAAAATTGTTTTTCGTACACATATACATTAATTGATTACCAAATTCAAATTTAACACGTTCAAAACAGTGATCTATTCGACATCTCAATCGAAAATGTACATACTTGCTTACTTTTTTTAACTAATGAGGAGCTCTCCATTAAATTTTCTAACTTTTTGACCGAGCAGATTTTTATTGATACTGAAAATGCTAATATAAATATTTTGTTAAAATATCAAGTACCTATCTAGGGTTATTTGTTTTTGAGTTAGATTAAGTTAAGCCTAACTTAACTTTTAGGTTGGTTTTTCCTAAAAGTTTCTCTTTTTACTATTTTTTTCTTGTTTATATTTCCTGATTATTTTGAAATACACTGAAAATGATCAATGTTGACCTCTCAAAAGTGTGTCGACGTATTTACGTATGATATTAAGAGGACGTATGTGTTGTTTCTGTCTTATACACGTACGATATAGATAAAATTTGTTTACGCAGTTTGAGTATAGCTCGCTCAATTTTGATTCTAGAGTAAATATACCTATTATAAAATTAAAAGATGACAATATTTCAGAGGGAAAGACGATGAGTTTTTTCCATTATTTCTAATATAACGTTCATTATAACCGTTTAGAATTAGTGAAAATTTCAAAATGTTTAAATGACCTTTAAACTTTTTTAAATTTTAATTTTCTAAAAAAACTCATCGTTTTGCCCTCCAAAATATTGTCATTTTTTAATTTTATAATAGGTATATTTACTCTAGAACCAAAATTGAGCTAATAATACTCAGACTACATAAACGCGTTTGGCGCCCGGGAATTAAGCCATATTTTAACTACCAGCTTCGTATAAAATATTTGTTTGCATTTTATTACTCGGAGATTGGGCCACAAATTAAATCTGTATTTTTAAAGTATACCCGGATTTATTAGGCTATAAAAGTATAGCACAAAAATATACTGTTAATAAATAAATAAATAAAATAAAATAAATTATTATTTTTTGTCTAACAAATATAAATACGATTCGTCAAATAAATAATAATAAATATATTTTTTTAAATACTTCCATTCAGATTCATCAAATTTAATATAAAACAAATACATTTTTTCTTAAACATAAAAATATAGTTATTTTATTAAATAACATGATACAGATTGTACATATTCAAATCGCCTTCTTCCCCTTCTTCATATTTTTAATTTCATTAGGAATAAAATTTTGCCGAACTAAAGTTTGTTTTTTTGTTTTAATTGTTGCTACACTTCTAAGTTCTAATCTTAATATAAACTTCTGATTGAAGTTGCAATAAAACATTTAACAAATTATGTATATTTGGATGTGACATATAGAAATTATTGCTATAAAATTTAAAATTTATTAGTGGCCCAATCTCCGGGTCTACCTATTATAAATGTAAAATTTTAGTGGCCCAATTACTGTTTATCTTTTTTTTAAAAGGTAAATTGTGGCCAATTCCCGGGCGCCAAACGCATTTTGCCTATGTCGTACGTGTGTAAAACGGAGACGATACTTGCGGGTGCGACGTCCTCTTAACTTAATTGTGTATTATTTTCTTTTCGTGTACTATATTATATTATCTATCTGTAATTTGACATGATACTTTTTATTGATGTATACAATTTATAATAATTAATAATTACCGACCTATAATCGTTCTGTAATCGAATGCACCCACACCTATACCAACAGATAACCTTTTGTCATTCTTTCGGCTTTGGTTAACTACAAAATGTTTTATAATAATATTTATAGTATTATAATATACTCATTACTCACTGTATTTTCCGTTGCGCTCACGCGTATGCTATTAAAAATACTACTGTAATTAATAAACATTATTATACAAACGTATCAGTGACGGTTTATGTGTGTGTATATAAATCACTAATTTCTTCTTCCTTCACCTAGAATATTATTGAAAAATGTTTATTTATTGCGAATATTAACATTTTTAGAAAAGTGGAATATGCATAATGATTGCGTTTGAATTTGCATCTCATGGTCAACGCGTTTATGAAAACTACTCCGTGTTTGTAGGTCAACTAAAAAACGTTATCTACGAACAACCATATAGTTGACACAATAGTTTATTAACACAATATAAGAAATAAATAAAATAATACATTTATTCAAAAGCGCCAAACATACAATCTATCCTAAAATCTAATTATAATTTTATAACTAATATTATAATACAAGTCAACATTTTCCAAATTAAACTTAACCAGAGTCTATGTCTTCCTTCGGCACGCAATTTACCTTCTATCGTGTCATGTGTTTTTTTTATCTTATTCTGATTGACCATTATAAAATTTATTAACCAAGTTCAACCGGAAAAGGTTCAGAGTTGGGCCTAGTTAGAAGAGTCTACCAGTTACCTACCGTAAATTGTACAACTTGTATGGGGTTGCAGTTATTGGCTTATGATAAGGAAAATAATTTTATCAATCCGCTATATACCTATATGTAAATTTTAGAATTCAATATTATTATTTTTTATTATAATTGTAATCACTATGATTAATTTGTCATATTGTGTTTTGGTGATTGGTGACTGGCGAGAACTGAGAATACCTTAATTATTGCATGTAGCTACTCTGGTAATTATACTATTAATGTATACTTTTTTAGCGTAGTATAATATAAGTCTGTAGAATACAATAACATGGCCTATTTATATCTAATACCCATGTATATATATAATATTATCTATGATCTGTAGTAATGTGAAAACAGAGCGTGCACCTAATATATATATTTACCTGTTTTAATCATTTATAATTCATTATTTATAAACATTACATACACATTCTAGTTTAGTATCTTATATTCTTATCACGTAAATATATAATATATAATATACATATATATATATATAAGGATTTAATCATATAATAAATTAACCTAACCTAATTCAACTGCAGACTTGTCATATATTAAATTAACGAAGGAAGAAGTAATAAGTTTAATATTTTTTTATTTATAATTTAATATTTATCAAAAATAAAACTAATACAATGGACATATTTGAAAGAATACTTTTATTATTTAAAGATATAATAAATATTATATTGAAAATATATTACATAAATCATTACGCATGACCACACCCGCCTCCGGATATGCTTCCATACACAATGAGAGTGTTGTTTTAATGTCAGGGGTCGATGGTCGTACATTTATTTGGCACTTATTTTATTATTTCTTGTGGTTATAAGTGAAAATTTCGTTAAACACGAATTATGCATTAACTCAAATGTTGACTTCTCTAACCGGGTCAGTTTTGTAAATAGAAAAAATCTTTTTATACAAATAATGTTTAAAAAAAATAACCTATCCGAATGTGAAAAAAAGATATAGTGTTTCCATTTAAAAAAACGCCGTATTGCACAAGCGCACACCAAGTGTTAACAATTTGAAAATCATAAATAAATATGTATTTAAGGATCCCTAGGTTCTATAAAATATTCACTTCAATACAGTGTCACCCAGATGAGATATTTAGTGGTACTTTAAATCGTGATCATACTGTATATATGTTTGAGTTAAAAATCATATTTAATGAAAATAAATTCAAATTAGAAAGCGACGGCGAGTACTAGCTTTAACAATGTAAACCATATATAAAGGGTAATAGGGTATTATACATAATATGATAAAGTTCAAAAATTTAAATTTAAAATTTGACTTTAAATTATACTAATTCTGTAATTTCTAATTGTCATATATATCCTTATATTCTTTTTAAGAAAATGTATTAACTTCTTTCATTTTAATGTCCATTTGTTATATGTGCTATAATATTGTATTATGGATATAGAGTACCGAGTACCTAAACGGTATGTGAATTTTGAGTACCAAATAGGTAAAAATGCCCAATTTTTCTGTATTGCTCAATTTCTGTTTAATATAATATAATTCTATAGTGTTGTTAATGTTTTTCAAATAAAAATTCTTACCTTTAGATAATATTAATATATTTATAAAGTTATAACTTAGTAGAACATTAACAACACTTGGCGCAATGAACATCACTTTAAAAAGTTTAAAATAAAGCAAATAGGATACTATAAGGATACTCAAATCAAATTATAGTTTCTTATGCATTTTTAAAACTTTTACGATATAATGATTTACACTAACTCACTAACTCAGTGCTATTTTTATGATTAAAGTGCCTGAAAATGTATCTTAAAACAACAATGGACCAAGAAAATTCTAGTGATTTGACTGTATAATAACATTTTTTTAAAAATACATTTAATGACTGAATTTGCTAAAAATTATAATGGAATCTTGCTAGTATAATTATATAACGCAAATATTTTAGTATGATAATTTATACTACCAAAAATGTATGTCAATTTTTATATTATCATAGTTCACCGTTTGGTGTTTACCACGTTAATGTAATTAAATACTTTCTTTTAAATAATTTATTAAAACTGATAAAATTGTGTAAAAATTACACATTGAAGGTATAAAAAAATAAATAAAAAAAATGAATAATTATTACATAACCATAGTAAATAATAACAGATAGTATTTGGTTAATATTTAAAGGTGCGTACAATAAAAATAATAATCCAAATTTTAGGCCCAATGAAATTATTTAATACTATAGACTTTAATTGGAGCGCTGAATGTATTGGATTTTCAATTTTAACTTTGGGTATAATTTCTGATGGCAAAATGAATTTTGTTCATAATTTTTGAAGTAATTTTTTAAAATCACAAAATTATTTCTTTTTTATAACCTAAGGGTTGAGAACTTGCTTAAAGTTAGCGGTAAGTTTTTCTTACACCAAATCTAAAATATATGAGTATTACCGCGATTTTATTCTTTTGATGAGCATTAAAATACAAACGTTGACAAAATTGTTCATACATAAACTAATAATTTTAGTTATTTTATTGTAATTAAAAAAAAATAATTGTAGAAACTTAACACATTCCACTATAACTTATATTATCACTTTCTATACGCGTATAGTTACAAAACGCAATCGTCTAAATATTTACACTTTATTTAAGTTATTTATAGACATTTGAAATTGTCGACTTTTTCATGTATAATATAATATGTGATAACATTTTTTTGTTCATGTTAAAAGCTAGAAGATGTAATACAATAGGTTCCTTATAAGTCGTAAGAAGTTGTCAGCACATATTTAATTGCTCGGCAGCGTATACCTGACATATTATTAAAACTATTTTATTCTAGTAGGTATATTGTTTTATGCCCATTTCGTATATATACGAATACGAGTGCTATGCGGTCATTTCGCTCGAAACGTGTGGCATTTTTTCGTTTTTATTTTGTCACCGATTAAATCGCTCACACACGTCATATAACATATTATCATATTATACATTATAATATACGCGTTCCGGCTTGACCGTGAATTGGACACGAAGCTTAAAAGACGCGTGCCGATAAAAAAAAAAAGATAATCGCCGACTGCCGAGACGCATGCGTACAATACGTTATAATAGTATAATATTGTATTTTAGTGTTTTGTGTTATTGTTGACAGAAAAACCGATCGCATTTTCACACGCGTCCCCGCGGATACGTATGATACATATATTATAAATATAAACGGGCGTACGACATCACTCGAGTCACAGAAACCGCCAGAAAAGTTTATAATATCTTCTCGCCACCGGTTAAACGTTATATTAATATAAAATCAGGTATACGGGATTTCGTTTCCATTCCGACGACGATGACGAATAATAATTTGAACAATCCGCGGAGCCGTAGCGGAATCTTTTCGCTGCTAGCTGTCACGATCGCTGTAACCGTGCTCGTCCATCAGCCCGCAACTGTCCGCTGCGCCGATGGCGAAATTATATCTCCGCAACAAAAGCAACTGCACACGATGGAGTTCACCGCGCCATCGGGCTACTACGTGTCCACGTACGATCATATAGATGTCGGCCGATTGCTGCGAAACAACAAGGTGGTTTCGGGCTACGTCAAGTGTTTCGTCAACGAGGGACCTTGTACGCCTGACGGCAAATTAGCCAAAGGTATGTTGAAACGAGAGTCGTGCGACAGAGTATAATAAGTAGAATTCGGGACTTATTGCACAGAAATATTTAAAGTACGCAAATTCAAATTATACTGAGTATAAGGTCTATGATTATATCAGAAGCATTATAATAAATCCATCTGAATTCTTGATAAATAATATATTCTATTATAATATAATAATATTCCATTAAAGTTTAGTCTACCAGTCGACCGATGAGAATTTGTTGCGATCGCACATCCCTCCTCCCCTTTAAATTTTACTCTGACTATACGTTGGTGTCGAATATTGCGACACCACAAGACATAAAACTTAAAAAAAAAAATGAAGCACATACATTTACGGGAGGAGAAGCACAGACGCAATAAGTTTTTGTCGGTCGGTAGAAGTAAACTTAATTCGAATAGACTATAAATTCAGACACAAATTCTAGTATACCTACACGTTTTCGTTTTAAAGTAAAATACTGATTATTTTATTGTCAAATAAAAAACCAATAAAAAATAAACGAATATAATATGTATATGAGTTGTTAAAAACTAAGGAAGTTGTGTTTTGAAAATTTTTACTATTTTTTTTCTTGTCACCGACAAATAGGTATTATAAACATATTATAAACTCACAAATGCGATGAAATTTTGAATAAAATGATCAATAATGCATTTATGCGTCGTTTTGAAATTATATTACATCTTTTGTCGTTTATTTATTTATTTATTTTTTGTATAATCTGTATAAAAAAATTTTACAATAAGCTCAATAGGTGATAGTTAGATATATATATATATATGTATGAAAGAAAAAGAAAGAAAGGCTTGATTGGCTTGTTGAAGGAACTATTCAATAATAGTACTTCATCTTCATGGTATAGGTGGGAGTAGTTAGTCGACTAGTCGATTAGTAAGTCGCGATACCAGCTACGCTTTAAACGTCGGCCAAAGTCACCTGGGATTGTTCGGGAAGAGAGGTTTTGGATGAGGGGGTTTATATTACATCTTAATTTTTATACCAATTTTGTAAGTCGTGAAACTGCAGTTATCATATTTATATTAATTGATTTCTAACCGAATTAATGGAGGTTTTTTGGTGTTGATACTACAAAATCTCTATATTTTAATAAAGTTAAATCGTTTTTCAATTTTAATAATGAATATGTGTAATAATATATTAATATAAAATCAAAATATTACAATAAAGTTTAATATCTTACATTAACACGCGAATGATTGTTTACAGTTGTACTCATGATGCATTATGATGTGTTTATTATATACAAATAATATTTAAAGAATTATTATTACAACAATTTGACGTAAATCTAAAATATACTCAGGATGTTTGCTTTATTTATTGTTCCTAACCTTTAAAACGTAAGTGGTCAATTTTTTTCCATAAACATGTGAACCAACATGTATCGACCTTTAAATTGTTGTCGATATTGAACAAAAGGTCAAACGTGAATTATTATACGAAAATATATTCCTATGTATTATAGCCGTACTAAGTAGTTATTATAGCTGTGTAAAAAAAAAAAAAAACACGGAACGCGCATACTTACCACGTATCTTTCGTAGGTCGTTCGTAGGTAATCTGATGTTGATTGTGACTAATATTTTCGTACTAGCCGAGATTAATTTTTCGTGCCAATTTATTATGATAATATTATAAAATGTAGGTATTCAATTCAATAATGATTTGTTCTGTTTTGTCTTTGATCATCGAATGAGGATACGAATTTATGACAACTGCGTACGTTTATATAGATAATACACATACCTAATAATAATAATTATTATATATTATTATGGGAATATTACAAAAACAATAACAAAAAAAGTTTGTAAACAATAATCGATCGAATGCAGTTATTCCGCCAAGGTCACAGACTTGTGTTTGGTTATTCTTTTATCGTAAGCACACATACACATTTTTACGTTATAGCCAAAATAGCCTATCATGGACGTAAACAAACCTAAATTTTAGGGGGTGCTAAAATTGTTATCAACTGAAATATAGCCAACAACATCCGTCCTTACTTCCAGGTTCCTTTAATAAATGTTTAAATTAGAGATTAAATCAAGCGACCAAGCGACTATAATACATATTTTTTTTTTATATAAGTACTTTTTGGTGTATATATTTCCCCTGTATTATAAATACATATAAATACTAAAATATATAATAGAATGTATTTAATAAGAATACAAATTAAAAGTAAACATATTATCTATAGGTTTTGATAATTATTTATTTATTTTTTTTACTTGTATACTATACTTACCTAAAACTAACTAATTTGAAGTTATTTGTAATATTTAGTTAAATATTTAAAAACGATAAATTAGTGAATCATAATTGTTACATACTCTTCCTTAAGTAATTTTTGATTTACTACTTTACTACGTGCTGGAAATCTGTACTCGTGAGCTATAAAACTTGCTGGCATTATTGTAATATAAATATGAATTATAATAACTCATACAAGTTAGGAAAAGCTTCGTTTTGAATGGTATTCTCCAAACATAATGTTGTTGATAATTTAAAATATGGTAATTTTTATTAATATAAAATATCAAGTCATTTTACAATTGATATTATAAAATATAATATTCTACAACCAAATGCTAAAATAATGAATTTGACCTAATATTTCATGTACTTTTATTTCTTCTAAATTTGTCACCTTCTCGAATCTCGATTCTTTCTATTTCACTCCCATAGACCACATTTCTGTTGTAAACCAAAAGACCACTACTTGCCATTTAGCCTCCGCAATATATATGTATATTGTCCGATGTCCATACTCCACAAATAGTTCATTCGCTGTTCGGAGTACAGACAGTACAGTATGGTTCTCGGACCGCGTCGGATTTCAATTTGCGAAGTTTAATACACATACGCCACATATGTCACATATACATAAATAATATATTCGTTGTTTGATTTACAGCCTACTTGTTGCCCGAGATCATACGCACTGTGTGTGGAAAGTGCACACCAAGGCAAAAAGACATGGCCCGGATGGTACTGAGACACATTTACACGTACAGGCGAGCAGATTTCGACAAAATCATGCAGATTTACGACACGGATGGCAAGAGAAACGAGATACTCGCTTTCATGAACCAATAGTTCACCCATAATATTCGGCTGCATTATTATACTATTGTAAAACATTAGGTAATGATACATGTAACGCTGAACTACGTTTACCTTATCACCATCATTCGTAACACCCTCCGACATTAACATCTACCACGAGACTACTAGCTATAATATTATGTAATAACTACTGCCGATTTTAACCCGACGAATCGGAAAGTCTATTTTATTTTAATCTTCTCCCTTTTCTTCGATTAGTCATAGTGTTATTAATCAGGAATATATATTTAATATACTTTTTATACCTAATAGTTTACACCTTACAGTGTACACATTTATAATATTATATACATACCAGCTATTATATATCATTATAACTATAATATTTATACATAAATATATTTACTCAAATACAATCGATTGCTTATGATATAACTTTGTGTCGTGAAATCAATTTTCTCATATCAAACTGTACATAATAATATATAATATATATTATATGTATACCTACATTGATAATCCGTTGTAGCACCGTCATACACGTGACATAACACTTGGATTGAATCATCATCACGTATACCCATAGATATATACCTATGTTTGTAGCTAATAATATGGACTCAAAAACTGCTTTACCAATTTTGAAGAAAGTTCAGAGATTGTTTTTAGCTATATAGGAAATATTTAGAGAGTAGTTTAACATATCTGAAAGTGTATCTTGTAATGCTATATTCAAGCAAGTAACAGGTGGATTATTCATTTCGATCGAATTAATTCACAGCGAGGTAGATCGATTACACGCTGTATTTTATATTCATTGATTTTTATTTTTTTGCCGGTCGAATTTGGTTTAGAAAATTAGTGTTTGAGATATTTTTTAGGGTGGGGGGGGGCTGAAGCTTAGGTATATACTAATCTCCTGCGATGCTTTTCTGGTATTATAAAACTCATAAAAAAATAATTTAAATGTGTAGAATCTTTATTTTTTGAGAGTTTAAGGGTTATAGCCTATAGGTACATCAGTCAATGGGACGTAGCACTAGTGCCTTACTATTTGCACCTATGCAGCTAGTATTAAATAGCACTATAGATCTAGATTCCAGACGATTAATGAATAGTATAAATCGTAAAAAAATATAAAATTTCTAATGTCTAAGTTTTAATTAACATAGGAGTTGTAGGTGTTTGGCAATAAAATAATTATATACGTATCATGTTGTAAAAAATTCTTTAGTCATACTACTCATACTATATATTATTACTTTATTAGATTATACTTCACATAGAACGTGGTCCAACAGTAAGTACAATAATAATAATAATAATAAAAATAATAATATTAATATTATATCTACAGGTCAATTTCGCAGTGAAAATATTCGTGCGACGTGCATAATAATTTAAGAGTTGGTAGGTACGTTATATACGAGTATTTTATTGTACCTATATAAGTAGACTTAATTAGAATTAAGATTATACCAACATGTGCGCGGAATTCGTTACGATTAGTAGGTACGCGTCTTTTTTTTTTTGTGGCACGCGCTGCGTTTATATAAACAATATTATACAACGGTATTATTTTTGAGAAATACTTTGTCGAAAAACAATTCCATCAGAAAATTATTTAACTACATTTAAAATAACATGATCGATTGAGAAACTGCACAACATAATATTTGTTTTAGAATGAAAAATAAAAATATAAGTAAGTATTTAATGCATTTCAGAATATTGTTGTCCTTCTGCTAATAATATTTATTATACCTATACAGCAACTTCAATACATACTACAGGTATAAATAGCAATGGTAACCTTAAACAAGATTTTAAAAATTCCCAGACGATTTTATGTTTTTAACTCAGTCGTGTTGTTTTGCAAACACGTAAATCCTCGTATATAGAATTCAATATAAAATATTTAAAATGTCTTACTAGATATTCAGATATCAGTGTATTAGCAGTATTATTAACATTTAATGAAAACGTTAAAGTTGTATTATCATAATTATTATAAATGTATAATAATATTTCATGGTGAAAACTCTTATAACTTATAATACATCTACTGTGTAGTAAAAGTAAACGCAATAATTATATATTATAAATTATAATGTTGTATCATTAACCTTGTTTGACTATGCAGCGGTAGTGCTTTAATAATCGAGTGTTTATTGTCCTATGTGTATAAATATAATTTAATTTAGATATGTATATAGTTATACCACGAACACTACGATATCGAAAATAAACGAATTTTTTAAACATTTACTCGATGTGCTTGCTCGGTCGATGGAAAGTCGTTTGAGCGTCTTCATTTTCTATTAAAATGAAAATTAGATAATTCCGGGGTGAGCAATAGTATTGTAAAATTAATCAATAAGTTTCAACACTCGATAGAAGTCAGATAAGTATTTATAAATAGCGAATAATAATCTGATAAAAATCCTGTGAAAACCGAACAAAATATTTTATACATTATAAAGGTCATCCGATCGTCAAAATAAATTGGATTTTTTATTTTAATAGGTACTTGCAGCAATCTATATTATGTAGTTGATGAGTTGACAATTTGTCATCTCGTTACAAGTTTAATCAAGGGGACGCATTATTCGAAATAAAATAATAATATGTTTTGATTTTAAAATATATAATAGTGGAATAAATATAATAATAAAACTAGAATTGGAGAATTTACGTAAAAAAATATTGGTAAATTTACCAATTTAGTTGTAAAAATAGTAAAATAGCTAAATCTTAGAGTTGTTGTTTTTATTAGTCAGTACGTTTTTTCATTTCTATTTTTGTATACTTGTCAATTATTTTAGTTCTTTTTTACAATAACAATAAAAATTAAAGATTGTTCTGTATTGGTATAATAAAAAAAAATATATATTTAATTATTCAAAATATAATAAATTAATAAATTAACTATCAAAATTAACACAGCATTTTCTTTATTTTTTATTTTTGTTAAAATAATATTTATATAATAATAACAAACTATATAAACTATAGTAATTGAATCAATATAACAAATAATAATATCACAGTAAATTATTATTACGGTTTAGCTACAAATAGAAAATATGATTAATAATTAGTACAATAATTATTTTATTATTATCAGTTGATTATCAGTTTACAATTCTGGAAAGGCGTTTTTGATTACATTTGATTAGATGAGCCATACATTTTATTTGTTTTGTATAAATTTACCAGTAAAAAAGTTGGAAAATTTAACTTGTAAATTTATTGCGCTCACATCTCTAAATAAAACATATAATAGTTAAATTAAATAATATATTTAAGTACAGTGTAATCAATATTTTATTATAAAATAAACAGTATTATGGAGGGGAAAAAATGTAACTTGCTAAAAAACGGGACGTTTAGTGAAAAACGAAAATTGGTACATATTACGATCCCGATTTGATCACAAATCTTAGCATAACACCTATTCGAAAATCTTTAAGTATTAACGTTGGTTATTTCAAAAATATCGTTTTAATTTGGACTGCTATTTGTACTTATATTTATAAATTGAATCATCTGCAGTTGTATTGCATAATTCATTAATGCATTTAATATAATACAATTTTTATATTACGATACATTCCCACAGACCCTAGTCGAAATTAATTATTATTTTTAATTAAATATAAATTGTGTTACTGCCACCGTATTAGAGATAAAGAACGTTTAATGTTACTTACCACGTCGTAACGCTGTTATTAATTAATGATTTTAGTATGGTATTTTTTTTTAATACCGTAAATAAAAAATTCAAAGTTGTATGTTTAAACATTATAATATAATATGTATTATGTATAAAGCCATAAATGTTAGGTCCAATAGAGCCATTTATTAATAATTAATACTGATGGTATGAGCGATGTGCGATTTATAAGTATTAGAACTCATTTAAAAATCTCCACTATAATACAGTCGATAATATTCCTAAAAATTAAAAAATTCTAAAGCAATTAATTATACATTAATGTACTAATTTTTGTCTACCACGTTTTTGATTATCTTACCTACGCGTACCATATATGTGACATCGATCCACTAATGGCTTATTGCAGGAGTCTCCAGCCTTTTTAAACAAGTGAGTTACATTCGAAATTTTAAGCCGTTTCTGGTGATTGACACTTAGGGAGGAGGAACATTTGTTTGACGAGCAAAAACAAAATAGGTTATCATAAACCATGTTGAATAAAAATATTCAATAACAACGATTGAAAAATATTATGTTTATGTTATTTTCATAAGATTTAAAACCTTACTGTATGACATGATTAACCTTGAATTATATTAATTAAAATTGCAAATTGAATACGATGAAAACAGGAATACTGCGTTACCACTCTGCTTTGAAAAAACAAAATTGATTTAAGATTAAAATAAAATGCTAAATAATCATTATATCTCGTACTTATAAATATGTATTCAAATAAATTACGGTCAACCATTTCACTAGGATACTAGCCCATTCTACTATTTGAAAATGTTTTCGTAAATATCAGTGCGATTTTAGCATGACATTTCTTTCATACGGCTGTCATTAAGTCGTCGAGATTATTATCTTCTGAATTCGATCAAAATAACCAAGAAAAATCGAGAAATAACCGGTTTGTTGCCCTTTCGATCGATTGTGGTGTCGATTTCCATTTGAAAGTTTAAAAATATCAATATATAGTTTTGCACAGCGTCTAACAACAAAAATAATATTAATTAAAATAATAAATAACCCTAATTGCGTAACATCGGTGAACAGCTTCCTCGTTCTAGTTAGATTCCTAAGTATAAATAAATTCAACCGTTTATAAGAACAGTGAATATGTAATAGGAAACAAAAATATAAGTTTGCTCACGGTCAAGAGATGAAAGTGTGCAGATGTTTACATAGAACTTAGTACCTTTTGAAGAAAATAAGTGCACAATCATTAATTACACACACACTATGTAGCTATTATAATAGTAATAATAATAAAATAAGAATAAAAGACTTACTCTATAGTTAAACTTGTATACGTTTTCAGATCGTTACACGTCTAAAGAACTCCGGCTAACTAGGAAACGTAAATTGTCAAAAACATAGTTTCACGCGTCTTAACATTATTTTTCAATTCGGCCGTGGACCTAAACACTTATAAATAATATCTCCGCTTTGGATATGTACAGACGTACAGTCATATATTTAGGCCATAGGCATTGTGTTAAAAATATATAAATCCTGAAACACAAAAGTATAAAAAAATATTTTAGACGCTAATCTAGAGATAAGTTATTTTTTTTTTTTTAATATTGTCATATTGCAATAGAAGGTAAATGTTTTCAAGTTGGATGACATATAATCGTAAATAAATTTCATTTAATTTCGATTTCACCAGATTAACGAAATCAGGTTCATTTTGCGTCTTAAATTCTATATTATATTAATTAAAATCTATCTTATTTATATTCTCGGGAAAGATAAACAAATTAAAATAACAGTAATGATGTGATTACATTATACGAGTATAATATATTATGAACCTGTTGGGAGCAATAAAAATGGTAGTCAATATAAAAAACTCATTCTCTCGTTTTCGATTTTAAATAATATGTAATTATATTATAATGAATAAGTTAATAATAATATAATAATTCGTTGTGGGAAATATAATAACTAAATTATCATACAGTAATAATAAATAATATTAGTATTTTTATTATTTAGACCGTGGATTATTATGCAAATATATATTTTACGGAGTATTGGATTTTCGTTCGATAAACAAGTGCGTAGTATCTGGCATCTCTACGACTGTCCATTTAACGAAAAGAAAATAATACAGTATTTTGATCCCGGAACTGTTGCTGGATTAAATTTCATCGGAAGAAAAATGCGTCTTAATACGGTTTGACGTATTAAATCGATTTGGTTTTTGATTTCTATTCTGAAAATATATCTATGTTATATATTATTATATTATGCACGCAGTCCACCAAATGTAATGTTTTATGTGGTCTATTGCCACAGCGCATGGTTACATAAATATTATTGGATTTCTGATTAAACGAGTTCGATCTGAAAAAAAACATTATAAATTATTTGATAACGTTGACTCGCTAGAGAAAAAAATACTCTCGTGAAATTATACGCTCTGGAAGTGTTTTCAATTTCGATCATTTTAAGAATAGGTATTATAGTGAATACTGAATAGTGATATAATCTGACTAGGAATTTTCATTACGCACGAACATAGTATACAGGTCACAAGATTATCCACCAACCATACTAGTTATTCATAACTTGTTTTTTGGAATTTTTAAATATACTCGTACTTTAAGACAACACTTTAAAATTCTTATGATTTTTCATACTATTTAATAAATATCTCGTGATGACACAAACTTTTTTTTGTTAAACAAAAACCGACCTTTTATAGTGAATAATATTTTTTGATAATTATAATTAAAATGTTTATGAATAGTTTCCGAATTATTAAAAATTATGTACTATAAGGATAACAGTTCATGATAATAATTAATAGGTTTAAATATATAGAAGCTTTAATGATATGAAAATTGTAGTAGATAATTAATACCAATATAATATTACAATTTTATCATTTATAAAAATTGTCTAAGTTTAGTACGACTAGACTAGTAAGTCGTAGATTAAATATTATATTTATTTTATATTTTTGTGAAACCATTTTAAAGATTATTATAATAGTAATGATATAAATGTTCCTATACACAGTCCATGTTCAATTATGGTAGACGTCTCGCTAAAAATTTTCATTTTACCGTATGTAGGTATATTATAAGGAAATTTTCATGATTTTCATTTTTAACAGTTGATTTGTTGCTTAAACTAAAATATTTACCGTATAAAAATTATTAAACGTTATGTTGTCTACGTAAAGATATTTTTCTCGTGTAAACTTTTCCATAAAAAACAAAAATAATTATTTTATAATTTTTCCAAGTACCTAATAAATTAACACAAATTATTTTTTTATAAGATTTTTTATTAATATCTATAGCATTCGATTCCGAACAAAGCAATACATGTATTGGTTTTAATATTAAATATTTAAACAATGAATAACAGTTTAAGTTATTTTATTTTAATTTAAAAAATTATTTGTAGGAACTTGAAGCTCTCGCATAACTAAATTATATATATTTTTACTATTCGCAATCACATTTAAAAAATATTTTAATTAATTTTACGCCCTTTTTACCATACCTATTACTAATATTAAAATAAATGACTTGATTAGAAATAGAAATGTATTATAAAATAAACTTAGTCATTTTTCGTATACAGTGATTTATCTTTAAATTAAAATTTAACGTATACATTACAATAGTTCAGTTGTGATTTACTCGATGAAGATCGACATGTCCTATACTGTAAAACAGCAGAATGATTAAAATTATCATTACTATAAATGTAGTATATAAAATGTATGTACATGTTTCACGTGTAATACTATAAATTAATTTTAAATTATTATTAGCACAATTTTTGGTTTTGTATAACTTGAAAAAATTATATCAGCTTTTATTAAAAGGTTTGAAAAAATAAAAAGCCTGCACAGGTTAAGTATTTTTCAACAATATATTGTATGATAATATTGTATATACACTATACAGCCAATATTTTTTTTTGTGTGAGTTACACATTAATGACCGAAGACTTTGTTTGAACATGGTAAGGTAACCGTGATGAAGTTACTCATTGAAATTTCAATTTATGTTCAACTTCAACAATATTTTCTAAAAAGAGGGTCGAGCTTGCTCGTTGTATCACCCTGTATAACATTATACATAATTATAAGTTCACAATTTGTTGTACAAACTACAAATGTACTTAAATCTATACTCTTCACGTTTGCTAAATATACAATCGCGTTTCTTATAATATACGTATTAACGTTGGTAGGTATAGAAAAATACAATAATCTCTAAGGTAAAACCCCTTATAAACCGACCACTTCCTAGTTTCCCGGGCAGATTATCAGAACTTCTTTAATAGATACATAAGTACATCCGTATACTTAACGCATATTTATTTGTTTATTATATGTATAATATACACATTGGAATCGGATGCGTTGAAGAGTAGAAGACCTCGGAAGTGTGTGTAAAGCGTGTCAACGCTATGAACGGAACATAATGTATTTCCAGACGATATTAAAAACCCGAAGGTCAATCACTGTTATTACCGTACACAATGTGCGTTTGTCTAGAACACGAAATCACATTAGGCACTATTATATAAGTACCTATATTATAATATTATTGTATACGTTAAAAGCATAATATTATACTTTTAATAATTTTTGAATTTATTGTTCAAAATTAAGAAATGTGAATTCATATTTAAACCTTATCCGCGAAAGATTATAGATTTAAATTCCAAATTTACTTTTATAGAAATCGTGTGAGATTGTGAAAGTAAACTATACATTATTTTTTAAATTACCTAATATAAATTATTACAATAAAATACTATAAACTGTTAAGAATTTCCTACATTTTTTTTTAGTAATTTTAAATTATCAATTACTTAACGTAATTGCTTGTTTATCAATGAAAAATCTTTTTTTACCACTCTTTTTTTGACAAGAAAATGTTGGTATATATAAAAATTATATTATTATATTGGTATCGAGTTGACGTAATTTTTAAAATCGGACTAATTGTTAATTGTAAATTGAAAGTTCACAATCACCGATTTTTTTTTATACCTATGTTTAAAATTTAAAATGCATAGATATATTTTACAGAGACGCTAATGATATAAAAATAATTAATTAAATATATATATATCTACACGAAACGATAACCTTGTAAAAAGTATTTTTTTATTGAAATATCAGTAAGTAAAGCTAAAAAAGGTATTAAGATAAATAATATTCGTTATCAGGAACAAGACTTGTTTGTCCATGAAAATCTAGAAATTAATTTAAAAACAAAAGGTAACTAAAAAATTACAGCAAGTAAAACACATTAATATAATAATATAACATAATATATAATTAAGATGTTTATATTTTATGAAGGAAAAATAAACAATATTTACGTATGATAGAAATAAAGTCTTATTAAGTTTAAAGAAAATAACAATAATTTAATTTTGTATAAGATATTTAAAACGTTTGTTATAAGCTCAAATGTATGTGTATCATATAATACCATAATACCATATTATTATGTTAAATTACAAAAATACAAAATAAATGAACAGTAATCCAACATTTTTCATTATAATAAAATTTACCTAAAATCTTATCGAATACAATATATTTTAGTTTAAATTATATCATGTTAAAATGATTGAAAATGTTGTAATATCTATATAGTGCTCTGATTTAGTTAATATATTATATACTTCATATTATCATTTGAACCGTTTAATTTAATAATATATAATATTGTTTAATTCTAAAATAATATAGAATTTATATAAAATCGCATCATTAAGTTTCTCTTTAGTCATTAATGATAAAACGAATGGCATTATTATATCAATTGTAATGGTTGATTAATTATGATATATAAAATAATATTGTTACTAAGTCGTAATTGATTTTCCGGGACAATTAATTCATTTATAATGGACATAATTCCGTAGATTACCATTCGTTGTTATTTAAATATATTTATACAGACATAAGTATAATGTTGTTGTTAAATTAATGCTATAATAAGTAGGTTAGTATTAGATAAAAAAAAAATTGATATTTTACACAAAACAATTTATACAAATATACAATAATGTATATTTATTATACAATATACCTACATGAGTAGATGTTGCCTTAATGCCTTGTTGGTGTTTAAACAACATAAACTTTATATTCATCTGGAAAGTATAACCGTTAATAAATTTAAAGAATTTTTAAATCGTAATCTTATAACTGCAAAAAACTGCAAAAAACTGTAAATACTGCAAGTCTGTAGCAGATAAGACACATAATGTAATCATTACAATTATTGAGGTTTAGATATAAGAAAAAGTTTTTGTATGTATAATGTATACAACGATAATAAAAATATAATAATAATTATTATTAGTAATTTATTTAAATTAAAAATATAATATTGTCGTCCTAACGCATCTGAGATAAGGCATAACCCACACACAAAACTACCTCATGTGTCCTAAGATGATCCTCAATGCGCAACTAGTGGAGTACAATTTTATCAATAATCATCATTACCTCATTGTTGAATATCAACAAGCAATGACTGCCATAAATCAAAATAACATCCTCAAATTGATAAATCCTAGGGCAATCAACAAACAAAATACTAAAACCAGTAAAACCCATAAAAAAAAATAAGTATTTATATTGTATTTTAATAATAGTAAATATTATGTTCGACCATATCATTTTATTATTGATTGCTATTGTTTGTTATAATTATTTTACTATAAATAAGTAAAAAATTATCGCCAAGATACCTTGGATGACCAAAGATTAATGCCAATGCTAATAATAATAATAATAAAAAAATATTGTTGTGAGTAATATTATTATGTTTAAAAATTATAGAATGCATTTCGTGTATACAATGACGACAACTCGTGAATCGTGGTGTAACATCGCATTAACCAAATTTCAAAAATCAAAAACAACGTTAACACACACAGGATTTAAGACTATAGGGTAGTATTTCCGCGTCTAGAGCGTCCTTATAAACCACGAAAACCGTTCGAAAATCCGAGTTATCACACATTCACATTCACGCCTAATGCTGGAAGCGATCCACCGTCGATTATAACAATATTATTATATAAACAAAATTCGTCTGACGGTCGTTTGATACAAATAATAAGGTGTTACGAAAATCACTAATACATTTGTGCTAAGAATCACGAACGCGTGCGTGCCGTAATATATTATATAGTCAAGGTGACAAATGTACCTAATAATAATAGTAAAATCGTTATTATTATTGTTCGATAGAAACGCGATTGTTGTAGACTGTATTTTGCTAGTCATAAATATTATATTACGATATGTAACATATTTTAATATGATAATAAACAGTCACACAATAATTACAATAATATAAATAATATTATATTATTATTGTTGTGTGCGTTTAACGCGTGTATATATCGAAAACGAATTGCGTATTATGCTGCTACTGCGTTACGCGCGTATAGGTCTTATAATATGCCCACATCAAGTAATTGAGACCCGAGACAGAAATCGTGCGTATATATTTGGTACTATGTGCGCGTTGGTATTATTATCGAATTAATATAATCATTATTCGTCGCACGATCGCCCGTCTCGCGAATAGTGGTTGTAGCCGTTGTAGGTATAATATTATGGTAAATTATTTATATTTTATAAACGCACCTGTTGCGTCACCATATATTATAATGTTATTTGCGCGCGTACCCGTGATTTATATTATGCGCGGTGAACGATGCAATTTCTAAAATAAATAATTATTTGAATTTGATAGCGTGCGGGTGACGGAAACGATCTCGACGATATTATACCTGCGCGGCTACGCCTACTCTTAAAACTTAAGAATTTTATCAAATTTTAAAAGAAAAATATTTACTTCTTTATCAGTTTAAGCATACCTACTATTCTTAATCGTTGTAATCGTAGTTACTCTACAAGATATATACTATAGTATATATACACTAGTATTAATTTGACAAAATATAAAAGCAACATCACATTTGTTTAAATAAATTCTTTAATAATATCTAACTAATAAGAATTTAAACTTGTATAAGCTAAATGTTAATATTTTAAGTTTAAATTTTACTAAAATATATCAATAGTTTGTTATTATAATGCAAATATTGTAATTCCTCAAATATGTATCATAAATTATCATACATAGGTAGTAGGTACCTATTATTCTGTGTATCTGTGTAGGTACTAAATTAGTTTTTCTGTTCACTTATACATTTTTTTTTAAAAATATGTCACATAAATATATTTAATTTTATAAATTGTATTATATGAATTAAATGTTCAGTATTATGTTTATTAAATATTTGAACTCGTTATTGATTTGAATAATCTTATGTACCTATATTAATTGGTTATAAAAAATAAAAATGAAAAACATATTATTTTACCTATAACATATTAATTTCCAGTACTTACTAGGTATATACATCGTAATTAGAAGGAAACGCGTGTTTCGTTAAATTGTTTTTCGTCGAGGTAATCTGATCATGTGCAAAGTACCGTGTGTTAAAAAAAAATAAGGAATTTTCTAATGTCAGGCAGCACTTTAAAACCATCTTAAAAAAATAACATTCGTAGCATCGTCATGATATTACACAGTTAGATCGAAATATGTTTTCGATAAATAGGTAAATAATATACTATATAAATATTTTATATCTATAAACATTAAACAGTATATAAATAATAATATTTTATAATTTATAATTTTGGGAATCTTTTTCAATAGCACAACTAGGCCTAATTGAAACCCAAATATTAGTTGTAATAAGAGATCCTGAGTTATATTGCTTTTTTTAATCTTACCGTTGAAGTAGGTACCAAATTTAAAATATTTTAAAATTATTTAAATTGTGAAATTTGTGGTCGACAATACAAATAGACTGTTGTTGGTGGTTGGGCTGGGATCCTGTTAACAGAATAAATATTAAATATTTAAATGCCATCGTTATTATAGTTGGGCCACGGCCACCAATCTCATTGGATTTTTATTTTTTTTAAACTATGCAAATAAATAATGTGAAATTGCACGATCATTTTCAGAATTTAAACATCATTCTCCCATGGCTTTTCGAAAGTAACTCGTAAAAAAGGCAGAGCAAATTCTGAAAATGGTCATGCAATTATTATACATGTTTATGATTCTTGTAGTTTTTTTTTAAAAAAAAGATCTAGCTACTATTTCCCTTTTCTCCCCGTACAAATATTGAACAATATAATTTATCTTCAGAATATAATATCATAATGTTGATTAAATATAATATTATACAATAATATGATTATTATATTATATTTGATCGATAATAATAACTAGACTCATGTAACAATATTATCATACTAGATAATATTTTATTACGTGCTGTGCATATATCTTTTCAGGTAATCCGTATAATATAATCTTATATAATATCATATAGGTATATAATATATATATATATAATATTAATATAATACCAAAATCGCGTTCCGGTAGTTGCCACTTGCCGTGGTAGATGTTTGAAACTCGGCGACCTTGACTTTGGTCTTAGCTACAATAGTATACGTATATACGTATAAATGTGTAATACTATAAACCACAATTTAATATTATTTTTATTATATGTATTTACTATCTACCTACCTGTCTACCTGTACTGGAGCACCGGTGTACGGGAGAAAACAACACCGCTTTCGTCCGTCTGTCCATACCGGACTCGGTAACCGCGGTATACCTATACCTATACCGCCACCGCCGACGCCGCCGGACCGTGGCACGTACCAAGCGCCGCTATATAAAGCCGGCCGGTCCACCGTGGTCATCAACACTTGTTCGCCACATTCAGTCGCGTACACAGTAAGAATAACCCAATACGCTCCTCCGCATCGCCGACATAAGTCATCGTTCGCGACAATACCCGCGCCGTAGTAACAATGCACTGCAAAGTTTTGATCGCTCTATGCTGCGTGGCCGTTTACGCCACGCAAGCTAATCCCGCTGGTACTGCCGCTGCTTCCGCCGACGAAGAGATCAAAGATTTCCCGGCCTACATGAAGCGGTTCGAAAAGCTCAACATTGAACAGGTGCTGAACAACGACCGCGTCTTGACCAGCCATCTCAAGTGTTTCCTTAACGAGGGCCCATGCGTCCAACAAGCTAGGGACTTGAAGAGTGAGTGCGCCAAACGACATAATTTGTTATACTCAATATAATTATTAATTATCTACTATTACCATAATAATAATAATAATAAAACGTATCTATTTAAGTCGAGTTCAAACTTCAAAGACGCTAAACTGCAATATCATATAATAGGTATCGGTGTATTGGATAACGTTTAAACTAACATTTTCGTACAATATCCCATAAACAAACATTAATATTATATATTGTTATTCAACGTATACAATTTAAATTACTCGAAAACACATTTTTTTTTCGTTACGATTTATATATTCACGATTTCAAGTCTTTATATTTCCGACCGACCTCTTATTCTTCAATACCCCAAAGTTACTTTAAAATAAAACTTTACCTAATACGTGGCGTCGAGGTGTTTTTTGAATATGTACTTATATAAGATATTTTAAAAGGAGTGACTTTAACGCGGCGGTTCCTTTTTTCGTACAGCAGCGATAAATTCACTACGTATTTTTTAGATCGTTCTCGATCAGTTTGAAAGAGAAATTATTCATTTTTTATTCTATTAGGAACACTAATAATTACCAGACGGACAACTAGTCAGTATCGTTCGTATTATCGCCAGCATGATATTCTTTATATTAAACTATCGTACAGTCGTGTATAATGTTACGTTAAAGTATTATCATTCTTCACATGCATAGTTCGTTTTCGCATAGATTATCATTGCTAATTGACTATGTTCTGAAATTGACATACGATATGCCTATTGCGTAACATCGTTTTAATATTATCACCCTGCACCCAATCGGTCAGTCGGAGCATAATAATATTATTGCGATAGGTATTATTTATTTAACAATCACCGTCGCCGTACATATACATTAATACAGTATAACGACGTTAATATTATTTCGCAAATGCGTTATCGTACGAAAATTACGTGCGAGATTATTATTCTAGACATTAATGTTATTATCCGTTGGTTCTCGCAAAATTAATAATTATGTACCTAGTGCGTGCAATCGAAGAACGATCGATGAATACGAATGACAAAGTTTCCCTACAGAGTAATAATAAAAATATAAAAAAACATTCGTTACACACGTAAAATATTATGTTTATATTATGATATTATGTTTGCCTATGCTTATTTGCTAGTAATATTTTATTGACCGATTGTTTTTTTTTTCTTTTCCGGTGCTTTTATATAGGAGTCATCCCAGTGATCGCCAACAACGGTTGTGACGGATGCACTGAAAAGCAAATGACCTCCATCAAGAAGGCGCTGAACTTCCTGAGGACAAAAAGGCCAATGGAATGGTCAAGACTCGTCAAGATCTACGACCCATCCGGCACCAAGTTGAACAAGTTCCTCGACGCGTAACGGCTCTGAATATATTATGACAATGCTATAATATAATAATATTATAGTTAAAATATATTATATCACGTGTGTGACGACTGGCAATGTCGATCATGATAATATTATGTGTTATGTTTAAGACGCACGTTTAATAGTTTTTATGTATACTCACACAAGATTTCACTTGCTATATGGCAAAAAGAAAATCGTCTATTTATAAGTTTTATATATTAATTTATTAAATCAATTAAACTGTTTTAAAAATTGAAAATAAAAACAATCTCAATTAAGTATGTTGAAAAAAATTATTTATTTATTAACCTAAAAACTGCAGCTCAGACGAATAGCGATTAATAATTGCACGATAACGTATTGGGCTTAACTACTATTGTCAAATCGATAATACTAATTACATGATATTAATAGTGTATGTAGATGTGTTGTATTACTTGTATTGCTTGATTGAATCGGAATCGATTTCACATCTTAAATGGCCAAAATGTATTATAATGTGCAATTAAATTATTAAGGCTATAGGTACACATTACACACGCGTAACGATTTAATAATATTAGTTAAACACGACTGCAATATACTTATTAGGATTAAATCTTAACATAGTATATTATATAATATTGCGATTTAAAGTGATGATTTATATTTTAAATTGTAAGTAGAAGGTTATTTTTTCCAAGTATTTTTTTGGGAAATCGTAAGACTACATCGGAATTGCATGCCACCTCTTAGAGGGGTATGTCAAAATTACATGCCGTGTATCCACAAGCTTATATATTATGTACGATGCATTACCTGTGCATTTCAATGTGAACAACTTATACTTTATTTTTTCATCAATTTTTTTAATTTATAAGTATTATTTTATTAATCTGAAAAAAATATTCTTGGAGTGTCGTTCTTAAAATATATTATATTATTATTATTTATTTGAAATACCATGTAAAAATATAAAATACACATTCACTTGATTACTTTAAACTACACTCATTTTATTTAATATTTGCAGAGTCATCTTCTCCAATTTGGTAAAATGTTTACTCGAATATAAAAATATTTTAATCTGGAAACTAATCAGTTTATATTAGAGCGTTTTTTTTTTTTAAATAGAAAAAAAATAAAAAATCAAGTTTGAGTTGTGCACGTAAGTGCATGATAAATAAAGATAAACTTGTAGGTAGGTACACGGCATGCAATTCGGACAGACCACACTAAGCGAGTTGGCATGTAATTTGGACATTTCAATTTATGTTTATTTTTTTGGTATGCAATTCGGATGCACCGAATCGTAAGTTCCTACACGAGAGTAACATGTAAAGAATTACATACGGTAATTCCTACATATAGTGATAAACGTACACGGCGAAAGACAGGTAAATTTGTAAAAAAAATATAATATATAATATAACAATCTTCTGACAGAATACATACGACAAACGCATGTAAACGTTTTCATTTAGATTTTAATTCAAATTTTTATCATTAACATCCACATATTTTTTAAATTAAGAACTAATGATAGTAACACAAAAACAAAAATTAGTCAAAAACATGCTGAAAAAGAAAATTTTATAAATCAAAAAATAGTAGAGTATTCAACAAAAAAATTAATCAATACGATTATGTTAAACATTTAAGTTTCAGAAATAAACCACATAAAATATAATTTTTTTTATCATATTAAAATGTATGACAGTATCATATATGATACAAGGATATAATTAATATTATATTGATAACTTATAAATTTTATATATTATATAATATATATATAATAATACATGCAGTGTAGAAACTTACTTATATGTACCTATTTTTATTGTGTAGGAATTATATATGTAAGTTATTCTATCGTGTAAGAACTTACATTCGCCCATTTCTTTTATAAGTTAAAGCTTATATTGGGGAATTGGGTTCAGTTTGATTTATAATAATTAATACAAGATTACAGATTATATTCTTAAAATTAAATAACAATTTTGATTTTCAAGTCTGTTTTTAAGAGATGATCTAAATTAGGCCCGTGTGGTAAGCATATATTAATAATTTTCACTAAATAATATTTTTACTTAATTTATTACAGCTCGAATTAATTTTGTCCAGACTCCAGATGACAGCAGGTATACTATTAATAATAGTCTCTCACTGTTCATAGTCCAGTCTATTAGTGTTACCTTTCATTGATATCCACGAGGAGGGTTTGACCGACTGGACAATCTCTAAAGAAATTAAATTTAAAATAAAATATAGTATATATATTATACAATTTACATAGTTAAAACTATTAATATAAAATTTTAGTCTGTGTTGGACTCCTGGAATTCGGTTCGGTAAATCAAACAGCCTGTAGCTTGTAACATATCATTATATGATAAAAATGTAATATCGTACACTTAAATATATTGAGTAATGAGTATATATTATTATCGAGTACTTGAACTTCTATTTAGTATCTATTTATAATATATATATATATATATATGCATATATTATTGTCTGAAGATATCGTATGAGTACCTGCCTGCGTATAACTTATAATAGATACGATACTCGTTTAGTCGTTTAAAATATCGAATTTACAATAGGTGTACTACTCATCGCGGGGATATTAATACTTATTGGAATTATACACTCGTACGTACATATATTATTTTTATCGCATTTAATCGCTGGTGAAGTCTTCTCTTATCAGACCGACCCATTCGCGTCATATCGAAGTTTTAATTAGTATTGTTTTAACTGACGTTGAACAAAATATTTTTATATTATTAAAAATATATAATTTTCAATCGAAATATTTTTTTTCCTTATAATTATTTCATTGCGCGCTACACTAAATTCGTATAAATAGACAAAATCGATGATCTTAAAACGTGAACACACCGTTATTATTAAATAAGTTGAAGTAACGTTTTTATTTCTATCAAGTAACCCCCCCCCCCCTTAAGTATAAAAAACCGAGATGTGCACCATTAAAGACTTTATACTTTTAAGGTACCTAAATGAGGTATAAGGTCTATGACGTATTACAGATAATACGCGTAACGCACAAGCCGTGTACAAAGCAAAAAAACTCAATAGCTAAACAGACTTTACGCAATAATTCCTATTATTATAAACACAATAATATGTTACTGATAGTTCGGTAAATTGTGCACGTAAACACGCGTGACATTAATAGTAATAATAAAAATAATAATAATAAATGCGCATAGACATCGTGGTCGAAAGATGTACGATAAATATTTTATTGTAATAATAATATAACGACACTTACGTGATCGACTACCTACTCCTCGTGTAATTCGTGGTTGTTTTTGAATACGCGCACGCGTATGAAACAAAATTTTAATAAATAAAAAAAAAATTCTATAACGTACTAATAATAACTGTACCGGCTTATCGCGTGATGACCTAGCCGAATAAAATATATTATGTACCGACCTTTTAAAAATGATAATGTTTAGTGTGCGACCTACCAGAGTTTCCACTATCTCCGGTCGAAATAAACAACACCGATATAAAATACTTTGATAATATTACAAACAACCTCTAAAAGAATCGTCAACAGGATATTAGACAATTTATATACTGTAAAACGCGCATACGTAGAACTGATCTAATAATATTTAATATTTTTTCCATTGCACAGACAGAATATTGAATCATACTTTTATTTATGTTTTTGTAGTTTCTGTTCTAATTTAATTAATATAACTTAAAACAAATTTTAATATTTAAAAAAAATAAGGTTTATCACGTAACGCAAAATCCAATTTATTTATTTGTTTATGATTATGTTTGGTTGTCATTGCAACTTTAACCCAAATAGGCTACGTGAAATTTTATTAGTATAAGGTCTATGATATAATCTATTCTAATAATGGTTGATTGATAAAAATGTAATCATTATTTTGGTTGAACATTTTTTGCAAAAATGGGTTCGCGAGAACGGAGTAATTTTGTTACAACGTTACGTTATTATATCAACATTTTTTCACAGACGATTTTCAAACTGCGATATTCTCAACAGCCAACTCATTTTATAGAATAACGATCTATACAATATCATAGCATATATATTATGTAGGTACCCGCACTAGTCATTACACGCAGTATAGAATAGGGGTGGTGTGGTGGCCAACATTTTTCTATATTGTGCCAAATAATAAAAAAATAATTTTGATTTGAAAAACAAAATAAAACTTGTGTATCTTTACAATAATTAATAATTACACAATAAATTTATCTTTTATCGAATTTTAAAGTTATAGAATTTTTTTTGTACAATTGTATTGGTTTTATTTGATTTCTAATAAAATGCAAGATTCCTGCAAGTTTCTGCATTTATTCTATTATAATAAGTAGAATAATATGCTTGTGAGATCTGTTGCTAACTATTTTCGTTTTGTTCTATCTATATAAGATGGAATTAGGAGAAAATAAAAAATTTAAAACAATGAAAAAAAAAATTGCTCCTAAAATCGGTCACCCGTGGTAACAACTAACAGCATTATTTTGCCTCCCTCTAGGTACTATAAAGTATAATGTATACCGATGAATTTTTTGTGCTACGTTGAAAAAGTTTTTTATCCGAAAAACTTGAAAAAATATACTATATGTACGAGTACGGAGTAATTATATGGTGATTTGATTATTATAGTTACATCGTAATATAATAACACGAATCTAATAATTAGGTTACTAACTAATGTTTATTTGCTGAAAAATGTAAATATTATCGCACTGCTGTATAGGTCAGTAAAATGCAACATCGACATTATATAAGTTTTTTTTTTTTTTTTTTAAGAAAATGTACAAACTGTACAAACAATTAAATTACAATGAACAAATTTGATAACAAACAAAGATTAAATTTACGGGAATATATTAGTGTTAAGGTTGTTTTAATGTTATATGTGATAAATACTTATTACACAATATTATTGTATAATTTGTTTGAGTTAAAAATTAAATCAATTTATTGTGTAACGATACAATTTGTATTGGTTTGTTATTTATTTTTATAAAACATCAAAGTCGTATATTATGGTAGGTACATCGTATTTTGAATTTAAAATACATTGGATAATAATATACGAGTACATAATCTCATTTGTGTTTAAAATTTTAAACGTATTTAAATGTATTTAATTTTTTTTTGTTTAATATTTTTGGAATTTGAGAAAATATATTCATTGTCCAAAATTTGTTTAAATCGTGCTCAGTTATTGGTTTGCATAATAAAGTATAATATTATATAAATTTAAGCGATCATTCAACTATATACTTCGCGTTTTTTAATATGACTATAATATTATGTATCAACTCGTATAATATATTTAGTATAACTGTTTGAATTGCAACCACGCATCTTACGTAAAATTTGAGTTGCGTATTCGCATGTATAGGTATGAGCCTGCAGTACTGTCACGGCAAGCAATCGTTTCCGGTTGTGTATTTTCACCTAAATATTATAATATATGTTTCACCTATATATTATATATGTAAATATATAATGTTTTTGCGCGTCTCGTAACGTTTTGATAAAAAAAAGTCGAGTTAAAATATGTAATATTATTATAATATTAATAAATTATTGTAAAATATGAAGTTTATTTACATATTCTAGTTTTACGTAATATTCTAGTCGGTTATATTATTATTATATACGTGGTGCAATGAACTGTAGTAATATTAAATACTGTCCCACTCTTACTTTGCGACAGTGTGATGTAGTAGTATATAGGACATATTAATATTATGCAGATTCTGGCAATATATGAATGTATAACCTGTAAGATAAAGGCAAAGGTAAATTCACCCTGCTAATCTCCAGTACGCTGCACAATAATATGCGGCCGTACATTAAATAATAATATTATGTTAAAATAATTAACGACTATAATGACAGATAAAATCACTTGACCGTGACGATGAGGGTTGTTAATTGCCACCACTAATCGTGAATCCACTACATTCGTTATTTTTCTAATTATTATTCGATTCCATTCACCAAAATTATATTTTTTTTATCGTTTCCGCCGCGCAGGGCACCTGTGCCAATTCATAGAGATATTGGCTTAATAAAAATGTCTAGATTTCCAACTGTAGTATGCATATTATTGAAATTAATTAATCCATAATTTGTTGCCATATATTTTGGATTTAGAGTATTATAAACCACAAAATATAATATGTATATTAATAAATATATACAATATTATATCGTTGATAATAAAAGGTGATAGCACAGAATCACCTATAATAATTTGTGATGAATGTGATGAAATTCATAATCCTACTAGAATATGTCAGATATTGATATCACCTATTAAACGAGTTAAAAATATAGTTTATTATCTCTGCACTAACAACCAGCAACCACTAACGGAGCTGTTAGAGTTTTCAATCATTTGATTTGTTATCGAAATTGCGAACGCAGAAAAATAGGATTTTGTCAAATTGCAGTTAAGTGTACAAAAAAATGTAATAATAATATTAAAGTAATCCTAACCAAAGTGAAGTAAATATAAAATTACTGTAATTAATAGTCTTATAATTTTAAACAAAACTTGGTTTACTGTGTGAAATTTATTATTATTGTTAAAAAATTATGATAATAATTAAAACTGCAGTACATTGTTGTTAAGGGGTTTGGTATAGGCAATTTTAATAACTTTAAGAAAGACTAGTTTGAATATTTACCATTATAATATAATATTATTTGTATTTTAAATACATGGTTATTTGTCTTTCTGATGAACTGTAGTACAGTTATATTTTAATAAAACAAAATATAATTAGTACTTTTAGTATCAAAATATTTAAAACAATTAAAGGATTCAGTTTAAAAAAATTCCAGACCTTTTAATTATTGGAAAAATCATAGGTACTAAACAAATGTTGTTATCGAATGGAAGAAATATGATAATAATTGTGTGTTAAATCGTTGTGTCTTTCTATGCACTAAAAACATAAATAAAAATATTTTACATTCAATAATAATTTAACCAAAAAACATTCAATTTTTAAAATTCTAACTTTAACCGAGCAAATTGTTTAAATGTTTGATATTTAAATAAATATAACAATTTCTCAAAGTGTATCTATGTAATATAATTTTGTTTTGAATAATTTATTAATTATTCACTATAATTATTGTGAAGGTTTAGTACCGCCTCACTCGAAATCTGACTTATTTTCTGCGTATAACATAATACAGTGAAACCCCCATTAACTGAGACCTCTAAATAGTGGACACTAAATAACGGACATTTTATGGTTGGATTTTGATAATTTTTATCTAAATATATTTTATTACAATGTTCCTTATATACATTATAATTTTATTAAAGTTTATCTTATTCGTCATATAAAATGGCCGTCTCATTCAGTACCTGATTTTGTTTTAAATAATAATACATATAATTATATTCATACATACAAATAATATAAATATACACATCGTGTGTATCATTTTTTCGATATATTTTTACATTGTTTATTTTTTAATTAACCTTAAAACTAATTAAGTTCTAGTTAACTAAGTAAATTAGTTAAAAACTAATTATCGTATGTTATAATATTCATAAATAAATGTGGATAAATAATAATTTTAAGAAGAGTCGATATTATATTAGGTATTTTTTCGTGAAAATATAATACAATATTATTAGTAAAGTCGGTGCCGCCACCACCCGAGAATTTTTCATGTAATTCAATACATTTACGCTTCTGAATCGAGGGGAACCGAAAGGGATATAAGACGCCCAGACAGTGCACACAATCTGAACACGTCTTAAATATAAAACAATACTATTATATTATGTTGAAATACTTGTACAGGGCAATCATTTAATCACGTTCGACCAATTGTAATATGTTTATTAAAATATTCTAATTTTAAAGTTTATCATATACTCGTTCGATGTTTTTTTTTTATAGAATATTCTATGTAAAATTTTTATGAAAATATTGATGTATCGAAAACAAATAATTTCATAAATCTCAATAATGGGGATCTTCTGAATTATTGTGCATAATGTAAAAATAAAAAAAGCTATTGGTAATTTTATATTCTACAGCACATAGATATTTGAATGGATCGCATTCAATTCAAATTAAAAATAAGAAAATCAAGATTATGAATATATAAAAAGAAAGCAATGTTAGTTTTCAGAAAACGTTGTATCGTAAAGTGAACAGTCTTAAATATGCAGTAAAAAAATCCAAGCACATCAAATTCTGATGATCAAAACTCGCATAAAAACGTGGCGAACATTTAAAAAAAAATCCCACCCTGTATATTATATAGGTGTATAAATATTTATATATGTTATGTCGTACGTACGTACAATTGTGGTTTTGTTTTTTTGATCCAGAGTTTAGTTCTATTCGTTTTGTCCTGTTCACCGTCCCGGAAAGAGTGGGCTGCTTCTCTACATCCGCCGCGCGCTGTGTCACACTCGTACGACGGGTGACCGCGCGTACGCGCTGGTAGATTTTTTACTGTCTCGTTTCATTTTCACGCGATCATAATAATGATAAATGATAATATGATATTATAATATCATCATATATGCTGTCATCCTTGCCCGGCCATCCACGTGCGTCGACCCCATAAAATAAAGTAATATATCATTACATAAGGCTGCGGGTGTGAAGTGCCGTACATAAGGTGTTATTTTATACTTGTTTAAACATTGCAGTCAAAGTTATATTGTGCTACAATGTCGCTTATTATTATAGCAAAGATCAGATCCAAACCAACCAAAAGTATTTTCATTTTTAAGCCTCTGCGAGTTATATATTTTGTTCTACATCTACGAGATGCGCGAGTTACGCAGTATAATATGAAAAGTCAGTCAGTCAGTTATCAATATCAACTTAAAGTTTCTTCAAAGATTTATTATATTATACCTAGTGATTTTACTAGTGTTCTATTATCAGTTTCAGAATTCCTTTCGATTAAATCGCTCTATTACTTCGTTTGTCATCTATCTAGCTTGATAAACTTAATACATCAACACTTAAAAACCCAATTGATCGCCTAATGTGCCACGTAAATGATCACTCTATTATGCTGTTGCTAACAATTATAGTGCATAATATATTATAATTTATAAAGTTCTGACGAATTAGTTTTATTCTCGAGCGGATAAATTCTTCGATTCGATATTCCATTACCGTCCACCTTATTATATAAATATAAATATTTTAAATATGTATTTAACATTATTTGAGGGACGCGAGACAATATATTTTATAATGACACTATGATTTTACCATCACCACATATTTTATCATTACTTCAATAACGCAAATAATAACAAAAATTCTCCTGAGTGAGGGGGCTTTTATTTTTTTTAAATATTATTGCAGAAATTATGCTGGAGGAAAAAGTTAGGCGAAAGATATATGTATTTATATATTATCAGGTGTGGATTCAGGGGGAGATCGGGAAAATCAGCCCCCCCCGTTCCCGTCACAGGCTTAAGGTTTTAACGCAATTACTTCATAGTTTATTATTCGTATTTTGTAAGACATCATAGGTATCATGTTTGCCCTTTAAAAATCGCCCCCCCCCCGTTATCTTGGCCTAGATTCGCCACTGTATAGTATATATTATTGTATGTTGTTCGTGTATGGTTTGAGGGGCTTTTTAAAATGTTGGGTATGCTAAGCTCTAAAAGCCCATCATTTTTTTTTCGGAATTTTGAAACAGGTGCTCCAGAATTAATATGTATTCTAGTAATAATACTCCAGAACTTCATCTGATTATTTGTTAGCATAGCATTATACATTTGTATGTGGTCAAGTATTTTATTGCTAAATCGTTCGGTTATAGCATTGATTTTATAATATTATAAGTATATTATAAAATCAATGGTTATAGCTATACTATTTCAATTTAAAACCACGCCGATATGTGTACTAATATCAGTTCTCACCTGTTTTCGATTCTCCCCTTGACCAGCACGCATCGGACATTTGAAGACGTTGACCTGACATCTGGCCGATTACGAAAATAACTTCATGATAAAGTTATAGCCATTATAGGTATATGTGTAAAGCTGCGTATACATAACCTGTAGTGAATGATGATACAAATAGTCTCGTTTAATTAATATATATATATACGTTATACGTATATTATAATGATATGGTCGATTACTTATATTATTATCGTAATAATATTATTAATATATGTTTTAATTGGAATTCGTATTATTATAATATTCGATTGAAATGCCGTATTGATAGAGTTTATCTACGGTTATTTGAACTATACAACTAGAAATTTAAAATGTCTTACCTATTATGAAACGTGTTTTGAAAGAAAATCCTCTGTCATCAAGGCTATTGGAATTTATATTTTGAGTTATACGCCTGTATCACAACGCGTAGGTATTATATGATACATCGGATGGGTCTCGGAACTTAAACGATCGGCGTGAAGAGTTTTGAAAGGGGAACGAGATTTTTTTTAACTATAATTAATTGTCGAATGCAATATAATTTAGTTTATTTTGTAATGCATTTTTCTGGAGTTTATGGCGATTTGTAGGGAGTTAAAATATGTTATATATAATCGTATATAATGTATATTATTGTCGCGCGAGATTTCTACATGTGATGCATAGGTTGTCTGATCGGGGTCCAATAGAATCGACTGTATCGCGGGTATTTTCAAGTAATAAATAATACTATTATATTATAATATTATTTAGTGTTTAATATTATTATTGCCGTCAACATAATTATACAACAGTTTGTGTTATACACGCGGTCATTATCTTCGTTTATTTCGTGTCCTACTCTATATATCGGAAACTAATATAATATAACAATGATATAAGTAAAATACGTCCGCACTACTCGTATTAACATAATAAATGTATAGACTATCCGACACGGTAATATAATTATTATTTTATACGATATAATATTATATTGTACCTATATCGTCGGCACGAATATCCGGCTCTGTACACGAACGTGCGATACAGCGAGGGCGGTCACGACTAGACAAATTAAAGACAAAATTACTGGGCGACAAGTCAAGGTGACGATGATCGAAAGGTCTTTTTTATTCGTCGAGAGTATAAAAAAAACTCATCCGCATGAGATGAGCATGAAATCATATACTTGCTGGCAACGACCGCGGTGAAGATATTATAAAGCCCTTCTAATATATTATAATGTTTTAAAAAATAATAATAAACTCGTCGTCCATGGATCTCCCCTTTTCCGGAACCTCCACAATTGTGGATGCACGCGATATGTGCACTTATAACTACTCGATTTACACGATACATTTCTAATATACCTATAAACAGTGTATTGCACGACAGAACATCAAAACTGTGTTATTATATATGCCTGAAGCATACGAGATTTTTAAGGGAGAAATTGGAGCGTATCGATACGTATTGAATTTCCTTTCTTGATTTTATTTACGATTTGTTAATTGTTTCCGAATTAATGCCGGAAGTTATATGTTTGTGTTATGCTAGCGGTGGTATGTGACTCTGACCAGTGGGTAACATTGGTTACAAAGAAGCGGAGTGAAGGTCCGATCGCCACTCTTGGTCCTAGTTCCATAGAAAAAAATACGTAGGTACCTATCGATTTAATATTGTAATTTTTAAATAAATTATTATTATACATTTTATTACAATTTAAGAGTTATAAATTATAATAATAAGAATTAATAAGCATAAATTCGTTACTGACTCTGTAGTTATGCATTAAACAAATAACAATGCTATTAAGTATATAACTATATAAGGTTTTGTGATATTGTATATATGTATGATACTATGATATATTACTATTCATAAGTCATAAATAGAACTAAAATTATTTAACAAGTGATGTTTCATTGTTTTTAGAATTTTAATAGCTTTTTTTTACTATAATTTTAATTGAAACGTTGTCGACAATTATATTTAAGTATGAATAAATATACACATATCTATTTATTTAAAACCGAAGATAATTAAAAACTACTTTATTTAACGAACTTGGAGTACCTACCTATATATATGTTTAGGAAAAAATGTGAACTTGTTACATATTATTCTGTGATCGTCGATCGATATCGTCGTATGAATTTTGCACTATACTATACTTACAACTATAATAATTATTAAAGTTAAAAAACCAAACCTGTTATTGTACTGTTGTAACAGAGAAGCGCACGCGCTCTACAGAATAAATAGTTCGCTTCTACAATCTCGTGGTTTTGACGTACCTATACGATATGATATTATTATCAGCACAATAATTATACACAGTATACTATAATATGATATAAATGTAATAATTCATAATCGTATAGGTAATATTATGTACTCGGAGAAGAGTAAATTTATAATATTTTATACTTTATGTGCTTGTCTTGGGCTCTACGCTGTATACGCCAATACGCGTTATTATGTCACCTTTTATCTGCCGGCAGATTAAGACGAGTTTTCGTTTCTCTTTCCTCTTTCAATTACTAAATAATATATTACTATTATTACGGTCGTGTATTACTGTTCTCCTTATCTCCGCCGCCACGCCTCGCGGTCCGCCGACGCATCGTCCGCACTGCACATAATAATATATATGATATACGCGCCAAAGCTGCTGTTGCTGCTGTTCCTGTTGTTGTCATCGTCGTCGACACACGACTGCCGGCCGACATTACCAGCGGAACGAAAAGCGCGCGTCTGCAGTTCGTCCGTCCGTTCGCCGGCGATAACGATATAAACTCGATACAAAAATCATAATATATATATATATTGATTTAAGTTCCATCACGTGGTTTTTCTTATCGTTTTTATTTTTTTTATTTTATTTTATTATTTATTGTTGTTATCATTTCATTTCAAACTTTTCACTTCTACCGTCGTCATGCATGCCGTACTTATGTTATAATAATTATCGGTGTGATTTTCTCGTTCTCCAGCGTCGGACTCGTCACCGCACCGACGGGCTTCTCACCGTCGTGTAAATCACAAATTACGTTAGTGTCGGGGGAGATGGTCTGGCCGAACCCGTATGCAATAAAATGATCGGCAGATGGTTCGTCGGGTTTGCCGTTTTCGTGGGATACCTTTGCTTGGGCGCGTTCGTGTTCTACCGGATCGAGCGCAAGGAAGAGGAGAAAAGGCATTATTTGGAGATTTTGGAACGGCTCGAGCTCAAAGGTGAGATGCACGCGTATATTATACTGTTTATGGTGCACACGAGACTTGCATAATATGCTCTTCGGAAGCTCTGAACGAATGTTTCAGTGTGGTGTACCAGGTTCAACACGGAAATCGTACATGCTCGCGTTTGTGGTGTAGTAATATAGTATTATAGGTATATTAATATGTGATATGTTAAAGAATTTATGGCGGGGAGGTGTAGATCATAAGAATTCCCAAAATGTGGATTTAAAACAAACTCTTAAGGCAGGGTGTATAATATATATACCTATATACCACCCTCCACGTTTATAGAAACGCCGAGATAATAGAATTTCCGAATGATGTTTAACCATTAACATACAATGCGCTTTCGAAAACATATTTTTTTTTTACCTCTCCAGTTTTTCAACGAATCCCGTGTGTGAAATCGTAATAGCTACATAACATATTGTTATAAATTCTAAATAGTGATGATATTTATTAATTATGATAAAATGTGTGTAATTTTTATACCTGACCACAGTCCTAGTTTAGTTAGCAGAAATTAAAAATAATAATAAATCTCTATATTTAATTTAATTGAATGTGTTTTTATTCTTCCACAATCTGGATTTGATAAACAATACAGTTGCAATTGTATCCATAATACTTTGACCGATTAACTGCATTGAAATTTAATTTTAATCTTAAGTTATAAAATGTAATATTTATTATTAAAATCATAAAATACACAATTTATGTATACCTTGCAGTTATTTTACGTATAAATTATTATTTATAATATTTAATCAGATTAACAATAATTCGTGTCCATACAGTTTATATTTATTTTTTGTTGATCAAAATAACACCAGACATGCAAACATTTAATCATTGATAAAATAAATAATCATGGATTGAATAAATATTTCGATTTTCGAGCTAACCACGTAAAGATATTAATTATGTAAAGGGAATTTCTAAAACGCGGAGTTTTGTAGATAAAAAATCGAATTATATTAGTATATTGCACTCATAATTAATTGTCGATAAAAAAAAGTTTAAATATTATATGTTTAAAATAAATAATTTTAAGTGAATTCGTAAAAAATAGTAATATAGGTTAATGAGAACAAACTCTACAGTCAACTGTTGCTTAATAAAATAAAAAAATCTACTTTTATTTTTTTTTAAATTGCTTTAAATTTTTCGAATACAAAAAATAGGGCGCTATTTTTAGAATTGGGAGGGTTTTGATTAAAATTCCATCATTCCTTTGAATACGCTCCCTTCCTCGGAATAATACATTACTCTTATTTAAATGTTATTACAGTAATAAATTCTGTATTATCATGTACTCTTAGTTGTATAATAAGTATACCAATATTTTCTCTGTTCGAAACCATGTTTTGCACGTACAAAAAGTATGTAGGTACATATCTTGGCGGTTTTCAGCGGGCCTCTCGTGTACAATATATTATAATATGATAGTATTAATTGTTTATCCTACCAATATTATTCATCTGACCGATCGGGTAAACTATGTCGCAAGTATAATGTAATTTACTGAAAAATATTATCTATGTATATAACCTGTTGATTCACCACGTGTATATACGCATACAATAATAATTGGTAAATTCCCGCTAGACGCAATCATTTTTCTACCGGTATACCTACTATGGTTTTTTCTTTCTGAAACCCAATTCACAATTTTTAATTGTTAGAAAATAGTAAGTAACAAAGTATTATACTCTACAATGTTAATTTGCGATCAAACGGTCAATATATAATATTCGATGACGATGTACGTCAATTCAATTTATTATAGGTTATACATTAGTATTACATATAGTATTTAATATTTATCGTTCATACATTAAAATCAGTTGCCATAAAAAATTATACACATAATATATGAACACCACTGCAGTTCACTTTATAATTCAAGTAAGTTGTGAGTAGGTAGGGCACCAGCTGTAATGCTAATTTAGAATAATTGGTTAACATTATCGTACTCATTTACCTATAATAATATATATTGTGAAGTGTCATTGACGTTCGATGTAAATATTGCAAATTGGTGAATAACATACGTAAAATAGGTTTAGGTATATATATTTATAATACGATATAATGTTAGCCATTAGACAAATACACTATATTTTATTATTATTACAGCGTTATATGTCTACTCACAGTTTTTAATATTTTTGAAAAATCCAGTTAAATTGACAAATTGACGACGCGCGCAAAAACACAATTATTGTTATTTTTTTTATTTTGTGGCGAGCAGAACTCGTTTACAAACGACAAATTTTTATGTCTGAGCGATATAATATACATTATATACACGTATTTATTATACTGTACGATGATGACGAGTGGAAATCAAGTCAATTAGGTACGCGCAAAATCGCACAACTCTGCAGTGCAATGTATGTCCCCACGTCTTATATGGACATAAACTATTAATTATTATTGTGTACGTCATATACTGGGTGATTTTTTTATCATTTAACACTCATTATCCGGCAAGTATTTACAAAAGATTTTAAATATCTTTTTACATAATTAATTATAAAACTCATAGCGAAAGAAAGTTTTTGAGAAAAAATGTTTTATTTGCTTAATCTAGAACGTAATTTTTTAATTTCATACATAAGAGAAAACTCCTTACTTTTATAATTTTCTTTAGAAAATTGTTATGCTGAATATCGAATTATTAAATAAAATATTATTTATAAGTATTTAAAGTCTAAATAACAGGACTACAGGAGTGGAGTAGTATAGGGACTAGGGTACATGTCAAAACGTTAGTCCTTTACTTCATTTATAGAATTAACTTAAATTTTAAAGAAATTTAAATTATATTATAAGTTATAATTAATATAAACTACTTATTTAAATTTCGATTTTCAAAATATTATTCTTCCTTGAAATGTACAACATTAATAAATGTACATTATCATTCAAATAAATAAAAAATAAGATAGAGAAAACTAGTAAAAATACTTACTAAAACTAAAAAAAAAAAAAATTATCAAAAACGTTTTGAAGTACTTTTTGAGATATAATGAGTGTTTTTTGTTGTTAAAATAATCATTCTGTACTGCACTATTGCAGTAATTATATGAACTGGACTCATGAAAGTTCAATATTATATATAATGAGCTTCATATTAAAAAAAAAAAAACATAGTTGCAAGATACTGTGACATAAGGCCGTAAGGACATTTTTAGGGCGTATGTAATTTGCGCCAAAAACAACCTGAAAAAAAAAATATTTATGTAATTTGCGCCACATTTGAAAATTTATTTGGTGATTTGCGCCACATATAACTAAATAAAAGGACATTATATAATCTGCACCATTTTTTACCTTCAAAAATTGTAATTTAGGCCATTATTTACCTTATTCAAATTGTAATTTGTGCCACTTTTAAATAACTAAACAATTTTTTTTACAAAATAACATATTATTGTATTTTTAATCATTGATCAACCAGGTTAATTTTAATAATTATACATTTCTTGAAAATTATTTAAAAAAGTATTAAATATAAGTACCTACAATTCCTATAATTAAAAAAACATATAAAAATCCGTCATATTATAAGTATAAATAAATGTATATAAGAATAAAATAACTAAAAAAATATTTTTACAGATTATTAACATATTGTATTTTTAATTATTGAATAATCAAGTTCATTTTAATAGTTATACATTTCTAGAAAATTATTAAAAGTAATTAAAAAAAAGTATTATTCCAATGTATAAAATTCAGTCATTATATAGTTATAAATAAATGTATGAAAGTATATACTTAAACTCCTACAATTGAAGTTAAAAGTATGGCACAAGTTACATAATATTCTATTTTGTTTTCTGTCGTGGCGCAAATTACTGAAATTAATTTTTAGATGTGGTGCAAAATACATGTTATATTTTTATATTTTGGCGCAAATTACATACGTACTTAAATTTACCTAATGGTGGCGCAAATTACAGGTAATAAAATTGACGCAAAATACCATCTCCTCATTTTTAGTTACAGCTACATATGCATTTCACCATACCAAAATATGGTTATAAATAATACTTCATATAATACATAATAAATGTTTACGTGAAAATATGTTGAACAATTACTAAACACCTAATTTATATTTCAAAATTATATCAAATAAAAAAAATCTCATATTATACTCAAAAATTCAAAATAAGAAAATAAAATAAGTATGTAAGGGGAAAGATAAAAACATAAAAATATTACAATACAGTGTTGTTAAAAACGTTAAATCCAAAAACCATACACTTTAGATGAAATTCAGGAAAAACTCACTTTTTTTATCCAAAAATCCTATGATTTATAATAAAATTTCTTAAAAATGTTTATATTTTTTAAATGTAATATATGTTATACATAATTCATATATTTATTTAAAAAAAAATTTAAATTAAATTATCGTCAGCTAAGAAGGTATACTCATCGTAAAAATTACATTAGAATCATTAGATTATATAAGTTTAAAATGTTTTTTTCAAGTTACAACAATAATTTCATCCTCTTTATAAACATACGTAATTTTTTCATTTTTGATAATTAGAAAATTACAATTAAAAACAAAATGTATTACTTAAAATTTAACGTTCATAATACAGTTGGTTTATTGATTAAAAATAGTGTGTGGTTTTTGGATGCAACCGATGAAACTTAAAACCGATTTTCCATCTTACCAAATCTTGAAACGTTTTCTGTTTTATATGCGTTGAAATGTAACCGCTTTATAACACTAAGCTTTATAAAATTGATATATCTATTCTCTAATAGTATAGTAGTGGTGTACCTATATCTATATTTGTGATTACGCTTTTTTAGTTGTATGGTATGTTAAGACACATTGTGTACATAATATACCAGTCCACTGGTAATAACATGATTAAACTCATTAAGACATTTTTTTGTCGATTGAAAAATGTTGGCTAGCGTTATTTAATTTATTTTATCGTGACAAATTTTAAAATACAAATGTGTTCGAAGTATACAAAGAATTATTGCTGCAATAATATTTTTAGTATTATTATTATTACTTATTAGTATTATTACTCGGGTGTAATATAAAAGCTATATTTGTTTTTTTTCTTTAATTTTTATTGTTCGGTCGTAAACACACCGTCATCAAATGCGCTCAATTTAAACGACGACCGTGATGTACAGGAGACTAATAACGGATTGGAAATAAATACAACAGTCACCATGCATTATAAAAACAAAGAAGTTGTTTATGTTATCGAGTAAGAATTGGGTTTTTTTCACTAATATATTAAGACAGTATACTTACCATCCACCTTAAGTAGTAGCAATACCATAATAATAATCATAATTATATTATAATTCGTCTTCAAATGGATGAATTACGATTTACAAACATACTATAGTTTCTACAAAGCTGTAATAATAACATGGTAAATATTTCTAATCACCAAGTAAACATTATATTATATATTATGCTTTTATAACGTTGTTATATATGTTTATGTTATGCAAGATAGAATTTTTTTGTACAAATTACGTGTCTACTGTCTAACCTCTCGACTGTCCACTATTAGCGCCAGTGTTTAGTACATTATTATCATTACAATATATTTATACGAGAAAATTTGGACTTTAAATTGATAATAATATTAACGATCTATCCATACACTCTAAACTTTAATACCTATACAATGTTATAACTTATAATGATTATAATATTATTCGTGTTGAAATGTTGACCGTTATGAATTATAATTATAATTAATATACCTATACAGGGCGATTCAATTTACATTTTCTGTTATATCTGTCAATAATGTATTTTATTAAAACTCTAGTATTAAGAATTATTATTTTCTATGCTTTCTAATATTTAGATTTTCATACCACGTAATGAGTGTTGACAATACAAATGTTTTAAACACATTAATTATAGATAGTAAAAATATATAGCAATAATGTAATAAATTTCCCTATATATTATTAAGCACAATATGTTTTTTTTTGAAAATGTTGTTGAAATTAAATTAAAATTTAATAACTATAATATTTTAAAACCATTATAGCTCTCGTATATTTTAGATAATAAACATTTTAGGTACTATTATAGACTTTTATCCTTAGTATAGGTGCATAGTACTTAAATAAGGTTTAAAACTCTAAAAGTACCTATACTATTTTAAATTTAAATTTATATTATCAGCAATTTTATAAAAATTATCTAATGTACAGTATAAAAGAGTGAATATCATTAAAAAATATAAATTAAAATTGTATAAAATAATTTAAAAGAAAAAATTGGGAAATTTATTTAATGATCTGTTCAGATTATAATATATTAGCTATAAGGATGTAACAATATATAATTTTAAAAAGTTATACAAATTATTATTATGTTGAAAAAATATTTTTGTATAGTTTGAATTTTTTATAAAATATAATTTTAAAATAAAAAATAGGATTTAGAAAGTAATAGTTCCTATATAATAAGTAGTTGGAGATGATCATTGAGCAATGTATAGGTTAAGTTATATAATATTTTTTGCTTTAGCTTTTGGTTGAATATTATAGGTTATAGGTATTTTAAATGTTTTTAAAATAATATTTAAATTATCAAATCAAATAAATATACTATAATATATAATGTGTATATTCGAATAATAGACCAAAGAATTGTGTACCTACTGGTATACTGCTGTTATCACGCATGGTATGTAAATGTATAATATTATTATTATTATTCTTATTATTTGGGTACATAATATTATAATAGGTGCTGGTCATATTTTTAATAGCAATTTTGTTATATGACTATATGAGCGCTTATGTTAACACAATATTATAATTTATCAATTATTTTTTTTTATACTTTATATTATTATTTACGTTTATTTCATATATCGTATCATTATATATTATATTGGACGAGTCTCGGAGTCCAAGTCGAACACGATAATTTATAATAGTATAGTGATTATAACATTTTACATACCGATAACTGATTTACACGAAATTTATAAACGATGGTTTCAAAGATATAATATGGATATTGGATACGCACAGTGTATAATAAACATATTGTTCATTGTAAAATACGTTTCATCGAAGCAAATTATTATTATTATTGTGCGCGCGCATTTGATTTATCATTTTCGTTGTATTACATAATATTACGATAACGAGTAAAAAAAAATTACTGAGTATAATAAATGTTGATTTGTTTTTTTTCCATACAAAATATAATATACTAATATACATTTTCATTTTACAATTTATAATTAAATTATTGTGTAATATGGATTTAAAAACAATTCCGTTAACTTAAGATTCTACTATAATATAATTTTTAGGAAAAATTACATGTATTGAATAAAATCCATGAAAATGATTAATAGGTATATCTTCTAGATACAAGAAATAATATAAACAATGTTTGAGGCTTATGAACATCATGACGTACGTATACAGTATAATATTAATACTTAATAGTAGTATAATATATCGCATATAACTCAAGAGACCGAACGCCGTTCTATAGCTTTTAGCAAGTTCTCGAACAAAACATTAAATTTTATTGATACATCGCAGCTTGTTTGATAACATTTTGAATTTTATGAGTTCACAATGGTTCTAGCTGACGATACGTAATTCATTAAATCGTTGTGGAGTTAGCACAAACGAACGCCGTCCGATTGTATTTTAATTCAAGTTCTCGGTTTTAAATTAATATATGTACGCGTATGTCGTAAAATTAAAAAAAATAATTTGATGTCATCGATTATAACGCATCGCGAAAACATACGAAAAATATAATAATAACAAAAATACGATAAACACACGGGGTTTAAATCCTTTGTCAATTGTTGTCTTATAAGAGGATATTTGGTTCACCGTTATTCAGTGTCCGGTCGTCGCACGAAGAGTAGTGAAAATAAAAAAATAACTAATAATAATCGCTTAACAAACCGTTAAGTCTCGCAATTATTACCGCGCACCGTTTGCATAATATTATTATAATACTGCATACGTAATGCATACCCGTGACGGCAAATTGTTTTTTTCCCGAATTATAATTTTTCACCGTATATACTTGTATAATATAAATACAATATTAATACTATTAACGTAACGGACAGATTGGAAAGTATATAAAACCTTATGCGAAAAGTCGGTTTCACAATCCGTGGGTCTATGCCATTTATGATGTATATATTATATTATAACATATTTACGATATACTATGGTATATATTTAATAATTTTATAATAAATACTGTTTATAATAGAATAAAAAGAAAAAAACCAAAATCCCAAGGCGAATGCGGTTATTATAGTATTTTTTTTCGCGAGGTATATTGCAAGTCCATAAACGTTTTGAAAATGATATTATGATATAATAGTACACTTAATATAATATATCATTGGTGCCGGTCGACTGTAATGTTATATCTATAGGGATTCGATTCAAGGACACCGCTACCTTCGACATTTAGCAACAAATCACCGTAAATCGCACAAAAATACGAACGTTTTAAATTATTATAATAATAATACAATGCCACGTACCTGTTGATAGGTGTCGTGTCTTGGACAGCCAAAGTTTTCCGCCGAAACGACACCTTGCAATGATCTCACTGCGCAACACATCCGGAGACGCCATAGCCAACTCAGATCCGTAACGAGGTCCATCACTGCTTCTGACCTGATTTTATGTATCGTATTTTTCTAATACCGTTCATCTATATTTTTCCTCGAACAATTAATTTATTAAAATTCTGGTTTTTAGAATTTTTAATACTTAATAAAGAATTACGTTTTTAAATACAGTGTATTCCACTTAATGTGAGCAAGTTGGAACCAGTCCTGTTTGTTCATATTAAGCGGATGCCCATATTAACCGGTGGCCACATTAGGCGGAATCCACTGTATTTGTATTAAGATTTCTATACTACGTTGACCACCATGGGTTTTTTGTCATGTTACTCATAATTGCCATGAGATTCTATTCGAGATCTCACATTATTGAATACTGAGACTCCATATGGGATATCAGTAAAATTGATTTTAGTGAGATCTCGATTAGGGTATCAATAATCGCTATTTTTTCATCGGATTTGAAAAATACAGTGTTGCCAATTTCAGAATATATAAGTTTTCAAATATCATTATTGGTTTTTTTTTTTATCAATTTTTGTTTAAATCGCAAAAATTTTTTTAAGTAAATCTACCAAAAACGTCGTGGCGGTGAGGACAAAGTTGGTGAGATCTCATTTTAGATCTCATGGCGGTCAACGTGTTTTAAAGAGTGTCCTGTGATTTCAATTTACGTTTTACCTTAATGTGATCACATTTTACCCTGTAATTTGTTAATTTACTTTTTTGAAAATTTTGTTATACCAAAATTGAAATTCAAACGAGCAGTTTTTGAATTATTTAGCTTTTTGTAATGAAGTTATGATTATAGATTGATTTTGATAGTATTATGAAAAGGCTATGAGGGTAATGACGATTTTAAAATTATAGTGATTAATAATTTATATTATTCTATTAGTACTTTATGATTAGTAAAAATATGCATAGTATTAGATTATTTATTATACTAAAATCAATTTTGTATTTTTTAAGAAATATTATCCTTATTTAGTTTAAATCAGCGGTTCTCAAACTGTGTTTCGGAGAGTAGTCTAGGGGCTCCGTGGCTCTCTGGGCATATCTGTATTAATTAAATTCAAATTATTAAATTATTATTATATTTCTTTTATACTATATTCAATATTATTTGGACCATACCAATATGTGTTATTTTAAACGTTTAAAACTTTAAACTATTTATAAATCCACATATTTTATGTCATAGTCAAAATGAAATTTAAACTTTAAATAGATAAATTTGAATTACTCATAAATTCTCATTCGAATTTTGATAAGGATACATTAAAATGTTCAAAATAACTGTCTGCTTAACCACTTCCCATGAAACGATTTTGTTTGGATGTTAACATGCTTGTTGAATCACTCTGTGATAAATGATATATCCATTACCGTAACGATATGATTACGTTACGTGAAATTATAAATTAAACGGCTGCAAACTGTCGAGTAGTGCTACACAGTTTTATCTACATCCGCATTCGGTAGAATGTAATAAAATATAACTTATTATTATAATAATAATATACGATAGTTAGTTTCTCGTATTTATATAATAATGATTAATGATTATTAATAACATATTAAATATTATATTGAAATTAAGATATTTTAAGTGTTGGACTATATGACTAATGATTATAACCGTGTAATACATTTGGCAATTAATAGTCAAATTGGTTTGTTCGCAAGATAATGTATATACAGTGAAACTTTTAAATACTGGACACTCAGTTTCTGAAATTATTTTTCGTCTTTTATTTAGAGAATTCAGTTGGTAGAATGTAGCTATTTTGAGTTATCTGCTATGTAGAGCCATATAGAGGTGTCCGTTATGGAATGTTTACTACAATATAATATAATGTATACATTATACACACATGATGTCTCAAAGAGTTTATCCTCGTATATTGTATATAGGTATATGATATGGATATTTAATTACAATATAGATATAATAATATACTCGTAATATTGTTTATTAGGTGAATATTATATCTGCCTGATTAAGCTTTAAGACTCATATACCTAAATATATATATGTATATAAATATGCACATTGTACTAACAACAACTTTTAATCAAATCTAATAAGTAATTTGTTTTGTTATTACAGAACTGCTAGCAAAACATTATGCACAAGTTAACGCCCACGTGCGAAAACAGTTTGTCCAACAACTGAACGCGTACTGTAACAAAACGGTGTTGGACGAAGGTCCAGACAACGAAGAAGCGCACCAGTACCAATGGACGTACTACAACGCTTTCTTTTTCGCGCTGACCACGTTGAGCACGATCGGTAAGTGTTGTGAAGATAAACGCCTACAACGAATTTTTAAGTTTTAAAACATTATTGTTTGACATGTCATTTTTGACTCGATACTTTTGACATCGCATAATAGAACATAATAATATAATGATACGAGTTAAAAATACGTTTAAAGCATCTGTTTATGATATATTTTAAAGTGTGCGTGGAATCGTTATCGGAGATTTCACTATGACTCTGTATACCAGATGATTCCTTAATATTCAAAAATATTTAAAAATATAATTGTACATAATTTTAGATTATAACAAAACATAAAAAAATAAATATATTACCTATTATATTTTATCGTTATAATTTTAAGTGTTTAACTTTTTTGATAAACAGCATACATTTATAATTTCAAAATAAAATAGTATTTAAAGTTTAGATGAATAGGTGAAACAGAGATAAATCATAAAATGTTTATCAACTATTTCATTCGCATTTAAACTTAAAATATTTTCAACTTAAAAAAAACTCGTCCAAATTTCGATTTTGATGTATTGAAGTTCTATTATCAATACAATGTTGCCCTAAAATAAGAAATAAAGTGTAATTTTTTTTTCAAAAATCGTGTTTTTAAATAATGATGAGTGTTCTTCGATAAAATAATCATTCGGTTTATAACGGCGTCGGTAGTCTGTTAGATATATTATAATAGGAGGCAAATATTATTGTAATCAAATAATACACTTTTTAATTCGAAATTTCCCCACTGGCCACTATTATTGGACAAACGCGTCCAAACGTGTACGGGGAGATTCAGTCAGCCTTAGAAAAATTAAACTAACAGCGAGCCACGTGTAGCAGTATATAGTATGTAATATGTATAGTATTATACATAGTATATGTCGGAGTATATGTCATGCATAACAATAACCTTCGAAAATTGTAAAAATGGCGTTTGTACATAAAATATAAATTATGTCTTAGCGCCCCATCGAGTATTTTATTAATAATAGTATTGTCTTTATGTACAGACTACAGAGTTACGCCCACGATATACATTTATATATATGTATAATTACACATACATAATTCGCGCGTGCAAAACGCCGCCTCATTGCGTACCGATTTTCGGTTTTTTTACGATCGTCGTTTAACCCAACACGTACTCGTGCAATTATATATACGCTGCAACCTAATCACCAAATAAGGTATACTAAAACGATTTATCTCAGTTTATATTATTATTACATAAATTAGCGTAATTTACATATTATATAAATGTTAGATACATAATGAGTGTAATTATAGATACGTGTAATTTTCCATTTAATATCATATTATGATACTATAATAAGTGCCTAGCTATAACATTAAGTACACTAAAAAATTGGCAAGGATCTAAATCATAGATAATATAAACATGGATATATGACCTCTTTCTTATAAACACACATAGTTTACTGTGATGGAAAAGTCTACTATACAGTTAACATGGTATTTGTATTAAATACCTTACTGCTTTTAACATTATATATACTATTGTTATGGCCTATGATTTTATTTATGAAAATAAAAGTAATCGATGGTGAAACGGCGTTTATCGTTGGATACTAATAATGTACTGACTGCAGCTGTGTGCGCTCCAGATTTAGTAATCAACTTGTAAGGAATCGCACCCAATTGATTCGAATGACTTTATGAAAGGAAATAATATTAATTAAATAAAATACGTAAAACAAAATAAAACCGTCATATTATCTTGTCAAATTGAAATCTTGTCGAATAATATTTTTGATTATGATTACGTCATACATTATAACATTTATTATAGGTTATGGAAATTTACACCCGACTTCCGGTACTGGACGCATATTGGTGTTGGTGTACTCGTTAATCGGCATCCCTCTCAACGGTATCGTGTTGACGCAACTAGGAAGCTTTTTCGAGTCCAGAGTGAGTATATTATTTTTACAATATAATGATTTAACGTGCTGTACCTAATTATTTATTGTATGAAAAACAGAAAAACGATCCTCTAGCACTCAAACGGAAAACGCGATCTAGGTTTTTTACAATTAAAATAAAAATATATCAACCTAACTGATTTATCGCGAAAAATTATAAATTCGTATTTTTTTTACCGTTCAGTGGGTATACGGGATTCGCAATAATAAAACGCCCACTCTCGGTGTACAAATAATCCAGAATAAACAGTTCCACGTACACAGCCGTTATACAATATGTGGTTTTAATAAAGCAAATAATTGTTGACGTTGCCGCCGCACGCTCATTGCAAAAATTACGCGACACGCGTTTTGCGGCCAACCTGCTGGACCGGATATCAATTTCCGGTGCCGAAAATGAGCGTGAAAGATCGCGGCCTGGTCGATTACTGCGGGGATACCATCGCAATACTTATTAGGTATACTATTAAATTGGTATATTTTATGGTACCTATTTAATATTATTGCACGGTCGACACATTCAATTATACGGTCGCCGAACACACACCCGCGGTATAATAATTATAGTTGTCCCATACGAGTTCACCACGAGTGCTGCGTAGGTATAATATGTTTAAATAATATAATACATTACCTATGGTAAATTGTTATACGGTCATAATATTATATATTGTATAATTATTCGGCATTGTGAAGCGTCCGAACTACTAAACGATTTAAAAAAAGGGCGATTGATTAATTATTTTAAATACAAATTTTCATCGTTTGATAATAGTTGCGTATAGTGTTAAAAAGTACTTACCTATACGTACTATAATTAAATAAAATTCAACGTTAAAATAAGCGAGATAAAGCGATGAGCATGTTATATAGTGGTATACGCAAGTATAATAAGTATAATATAATATAAAAAAAGATACGAGGCTATAATAACGATATAAAAATATATAGTTATTAGGTATTTTATTTATTATATACTTGTATTGGCACGCCTATATACTAAACTACTACTACTATACTACTTAAATAAAATGATTTAAATGTCCGACGGACATTCGTTGTGTTAATCGTTTAATTTATATTGGTGTTATATTGTTTTACGATCGTTGACTCTATGGTTGATATCGCATAATATTTTTTATACTAATATTTATTTTTTCGGCGATGTTACTTGAGATAAAATTTTGAACGCGCATATCGGCGCATTACGGCGTATACTATACGCGATGAGTCAGTCACAATAGTATTATAACTAAAAGATATAGGCTGCAGTTACACTCGAATTTCGTAAAACAAATAAAACAAGAAAAATTTTTCTCGCAATTGAATACTCGTTATACGTTATATATATGATGTACGTCTGTCCATAAGGTTATATAAATATTATATCAGACGATTGCTATACTCGTAGTGCGTCATATTTATATTACACTATCATATAATTTCTATTATTGTCGTGCTTAATGTTTGAGTACAACAGTCGAATATTTAAATGAAATCAAAACGAAAAACGTCCAATTGTTCATGGTTATTCCCAAGTTACTAAGCTACACAAAATATAGTCTCTCGTATAAAACTACAGGATAATTATTAATTATTAAGATTGCGTGCGAAACTTCTATAATAACATTGTAGAGTAGCATATTTTAGTCTAACAAAAAACATAGCACGATCTATTCCATTTAATATGATTGGAATTCATTCCAAATTATATCTAATAAGTTGGAGTGTGAGTGATAAGATGAAAACAATATCATGAAATACGGTCCAATATGTTAATAATAATAAAATAAAGTTATTGAGAATAAAATTAATAATATTATTAATTATTATCTACTTTTGGGATTGGATTTAATGTGCAATTAAACTATGTGTAACTCTAAGTAGCCTAAAGTCAGTGATGTATTGCTAAAGAATCTTTAGTTAGGTTAAGTAAGTTTACTACACTATCTACGTATTTTTCATGAATAGGTAGGTAATAGTAAAAAAGAATCGTTAAGTAAAACTATCGATAGCTTAACGATATTATATAATATTAATAGTGAAAAATGCATATTTAAAATTTCATAATGCATTAAAGGTTTTATGTATTTAACCGTTACACATAAATGTTAGAAATTCAAACTCAATAATAATAATTTTTAAATTTTTTCCTAAATACGCCACAGATTCTCCGAGCTCATTACAGCTACAAGACGCAACGGATGATGGGACCCCAACTGAGCCTCATCTTGGACATAGTTACGTATCTGATACCTGGAATAATTGTCTTCATCTTCATCCCATCCGGAATCATATCCTATTTTGAAAATTGGACATTTGACGAAAGCGTATATTTCACTTTTGTCACGTTGACCACCATCGGCTACGGAGATTATGTTGCCGGTACGGTATTCTTTATAATAATAAACCTAGTGAAAATTAAAAAAAAAAATGTTGATGAAAAAAAATCTGAATATGTTTTCGTATATAAATAAACATAATAAAATAAATAAATATATAAAAAAGGTTAAAAGTATTTATTTTAACAAAAAAGCAATTAATTAATCATTTAAATATAGGTACTTACCAAAATGTGTTATAATTTACTAGCCCCTATTAACTTCATTTTTTATATAGTTCAGTAAGGGTGGTAAAAATTATAATTTATCACACATTTAAGGTTATATTAACTAAGTATTGGAAATTTTCATTTATAACTATTAATTGATATATTATTTTTAAGAAACATAATAAAATTATTATAAAATTATCTTTAGTATGATTCTTCTTCCATAGATTATGTAGATATATGTACAAAATAGTTTGATGTTAAACGCATTAAATTATTTACGTATATTTTTTGTTTAATTGTTTCTAAATACCCAAAATACATAAAAATAAGTATTTGAAATTAATTTAAAATACACGAGTACATTATATAAATTTATTTAATATTTAATAATTATGCATAAAATATATATAGTCAAATTTTGTTACATATTTTATCATGAGAACTATGAAATTCACATACATGCATATAAATAATATGATAAACAATAAGCCGTTCAAAGAGTTTATTAGCGTTTATTGATTTCAACACTTTTTGAACACTCCCTGTAACAGACGTACCCAGCTATAACCGGACGATGACCGCGTAACCGCGTGTTTCAGGGCAGACTGTCAACACAAATATATGGTACGATGCGTATAAGGTGTTCTTGGTGTTTTGGATTATGTTCGGGCTGGGTTACCTGTTCATGATACTCAGCTTCATATCGAGGGCGATGAGGTCCAAGACGCTCGAGCACCTGTTCTTGGAACGACTTAAGCAAACACACACGAAAATTTGGCACCAGTTCACCAAGGACGTCGTGTATATAAGACGCGTACTCAACGAATCGTATCTGCTGAAGTTTAAAGTTCGTTTAGTTATTTGTATATATTATTTTATGTGAACCAGTAGTACCAAAAATAACTTTTATCATTATAAACTATTTTAAAATTTTATGATTAAATATAAAACAAAAATCAACTGACAATATTTAATTTCTATAAATTTGAAACAACAGATTTATCAGTTAATTTATTTGATCTTAATCGTTAAAATTACTTGTATAATATAATTGGTTAGTTGGTTTTTTAATTCTTAACATATAAAATAGACATAATATAATTTTAAGAATCTAAATCCTGAGTAGACCTTTCAACTTCACATTTTTCATCTAAAGTTTTATTAATTTCATTGATATTTTTAAAAAATTATCACTATAATATTATATAAAACTAAAACGATGGCAAGTTTTAATTAAGAAAAAAAAAATTAAACTTGAAAAACCATCACACCAAAAAAATAATAAAAAACATAGTTATAGTTAAGTTATTCGTAAATACTTCAAACTTCATAGAAACTTTCTATGAAGGCACTAGCTTGTTAGGTTTAATAACGGATTATCAAATTCAACGTGTATTGCATTACCCCTCTTTTAAATTTGGAACTTTTATACATTTATTATAACTTATAAGTATACATTTTGCTTAAATTTGTTTGACAGATTTCAGAAATTGTTCAACGTTCATATAGGTCTTATTTAGTTTTTATATCAGGGGGATAGAAACTTCTCTCTAGCCCCCAGGGGTCATAAACTGTAATTATATACAGTAGAACCCCTCTCTTCCGCCACACCAGGTGGATCCGACCATAGTATTATCGATATGAATACATTTGGATTTTCAAATTTATAGTAGATATATACAATTAATTGCTAGTTTAATATTTCCTTTATCAGGGTTCTGTATATTCTGATAATCGGACCTTTTTCGCATTCCGACCACACCCCCAGTCCCGAAAGTGACAGACTAGAGAGGTTCTACTGTATATATATTATTTAAGTTTAATAATTTAGAACTCTATTTAATTGAATTTGTTTAATAGTCTACATAATATTTTTGACATGTTTCTCTAGATTTCTCCCCTCCCAATGTGAAATACGATATTTTAAGTCTTGTAAGCACATCGAATTGATTCTAGTGACAATCAAACAAATTTAAACAAAAAGTGTTCTAAGAAAAAACAAAACAAAAAAAAAATTATAAATACAATTGTATTTTTACAAACAAAATAATAAGTGAGTGGTTAGAAGACCTAAATACCAAAAAAAGGAGGGGGTTTCAGCGAAATGTACGTACAATTTTTCGCCCAACAACACACAACACCACAATAACAATCTACTACTACAATAATAACGACGTGTGCATTCGTTTGATGTGTCCTATTTAGCCGGTGTACAAGAAAGAGGTGTCTTCGCGCGACCAACCACTGAGGCGGAGCCGAAGTGCGCCGAACCTGACCGAGTGGCCGGTACTGTGTAAAGCGCCAGCGAAGGTGCCGGTGGCGCGCCGGACGTCCGACGACGAGGACGAGGAGACGGTGCGCCGGCGGTTCGAGAAGCATCGGATGAAGCGCCGTCGGGCCCTGTCCCAGAACAAGATGCGGTCGCTGCTCCGGCGCACCAAGGCAACGTCTGAGATAGATTTGGCGCACATCGACAAAGACGCCACGTTCGGCGCTGACATAGCGTCTTACGAGATCCTGTCCCGAGTGGTCGACGCCTTAGAGACGGCCGTGCCCAACCAGCCGGGCGACCACCAGCACCAGTCGTCGCAGCACGTCCATCACCATTTGCATCAGGACGCCGTACATTCGGTGAGTACGTAGATCCGGGGCACCTGTGTGGTTAGCGGCACGGCATTGCCGGGCGAAGGAGAATTTCTATAGTTAACGGTTCTTACTGTTTTGTGTGTCTAAATCATACACCACAATGTTTCGTAGAACTTCTCGGAAGTAACTTGCCTTTACCGGTCAATATATTTTTATGTAAGTACTACACAAAACGTATCGATACGTTAATTTATCCGATTGTTAATCGTTCATCTGATCTGGACGGTAAATTGTTCATTCGCAGATCAAGAGAAAGGATTTTCTGTCCGCTTGACGGACAAGGTCACTTTTCAACGTTTCAACTGGCATTTGAGATTAAACTTTATGTGCATGAGTGACAACAAATATTTTTCTTTCCTATACTTGTTACGTCATCAATATTATATCTTGATTTGGGAAATATCATTAGAATAAATTCATTGCATTTAATATAATGCAAATAAATAAATAACATATATCGTTTTTTCTCGCAAATAGAACAGGGGAAAAGCGTTGTCGTTCTCCGAGGGCGTGCAAGGGTTCTCATCCGAAGATAAAATAGCCGGCGAAAAAAATGAGTGGACCGTTGGCGGTGATATGCTGAACAGGGAAAACGCGTTCGGACCCAAACACAGAAATTCGTATTTCGAGTACGACACATGGGGTGGAGCTGACAATCAAAATTTCAAAAAGTAAGTGAAGTATTATTGTATTTATATAATTATATAAAAATTAAATCAACAAAGTCTTTGTACAGTTGATTAAGAAAAATTCAAACGAATACAAAATGTAAAACTGTTGAGAAATTGAAATAATTAAAACGTAAAATATTACTTAGAAACGATCACAATATTATGTAAGTAAAAGAAAAAAAATACGAAAAATTGAAACAACAATCACGTACTATAATTTGAAAAATAAAAGATTATAAAACCATTTTTAATACAAAATTCATTAAATTGATGAAAAACGATGACGAAAATAACAATTACGATGTATTTTATTTTTATTATCGCCCGCAGTAACGTTTGGTAAGGTCGACGACAGTAGTTGACTCTGCATACATCACGAAGAGCGTATAAGAGCTATTGACCGTAAATATTGTTTTCAAACAGATTCAAAATGAGTAGGTATTAGTTAAAAAAAAAAAAAAATAACAATGAAATCACCTCGCTGTAAGAGGTTGCTACGCCGATCGCTGAATAATATTTATGTGAAAGTTCAATTTTTTTTTTGTTTTTAAATTCTTTAAACGATATTCCGTTCTGAAATTCGTTTGCATACATTGCGATACCGATTAAATTTTATACAGCCGCGTCCATCTGACGTACGGCCTTCGGTTGACTATACATTTTCAACGACCTTACGATTTTGTCGGGTACAAAAATCCGCACAAATCACGAGCCAACTGTCTGTTTTGTATTATTATTTAAGGAACTTAATAATACTTTCTTCGTGCTTCGATGACTTGCCGGTTACGCGAAAAATATAATGGTGCAAATAGTGCAATGTCACGATCAATATATTACCTAACCTTATTTTTTACTTATTTTTCTTTGTGGTTTTCATACGTAATTGTTTCCCTTGTGTATAAACACAGTAAGACGAGTAACGACACAATCCGTACAATACTGTAAGCTATAATAGTATTATACAGGTAAACTATTTTTCCCAAAACGTTGCCTCGCCGATACGTATCAACAAAATATGTATTATAACATAATTATAACATTACGCCTACTGTACTCACGACGCCGTTCGTTTTTGCAGGTTCAACGAGTACGCTAAACACAGTGGCGGCCAGAACAAGCCGCGGGTACCAAAGCTGCGTCGCATGTCGGCGGCCGCGTTCAACTTTTTGTCCAACAACATCGCGCCCAAATGGTTGACCGAAAAGTTAGCCGACGGCAGTGGCGGCGGCGGCGGCGAACAGACGTGGAACGACGACCCCAGACACAGGCTGTCCCTGAACGACGACCAGGGTTACGGTTACGGGTCCACGAACAACGGCGCGGCGTCGGTAAACCGCCGGAGCGCGCCGGTGCAGTATCAACACCGCGGGTCGCACGGACTCCAAGTGGTGCACGACCCGCAGGTGTTCGGGACGTCGGCGCCCGAACACCCGCGACACCGGCGCCTGTCCAGTCCAGACCCGGTGCTCGCTCACTGCGCCAACACCATCGCCGTGGCTGATTTTCTGATGACGTTGCAACGGTCGCTGGACGGTTCGTCCGCGACTGGCGGGTTGTCGGGGGCGCACCACATTGCTAACCGGTCGGCGGTCACCGGCGGCGGATTCGGCTCCGTCGCCAGGCACGAACGTCGGTCTCCGCTTTTCACGCTGTTCCAGGACCGGCCGCGGCGGGCGTCCGGCGAATCGTGGCAGTACTCGTCGCTGACGTCGACCCTGTCGTCCACGTCCACGGCGGTCAGCGCAACGACGACGCCGGCCACCGATGCCGGTACCACAAACGCGGTAACTATATTATTATTTATTTTTTATTTACGATTCGCCCATTGCGTTATAAACGCGTCACGAGGCAATTAACGGCAAACGTCGTAAACGTTTAATGACGGAGAAATTATAGGACTGTCCGTTTGCTAATCGGCCGAGTGTAACACGTTTGCAAACATAATATGGTAAACGCCGTGATCCAGCGTGTTGTCTGTCTAGTTCCATAACTAGAACCTTGGTCGAGTTTGCTTATAGAATAATGTTACATATAAGTACGTTGCATTGCATAAAAAACGCCGGAATTGAATATTGCGTGATCAGTTATAAAATTTATCGATTCTAGTGGTTCCAGTAGGACGGTACCGAGATAGATAATTTATGTTCACACAATTTTTATGGTTGTTGTTAAAACGAGTTTTCCAATAAATGTATAACTAAATTAAATCCGGCATCCGTATCTTGTATATTTAATAATATAATCTGTGTAACTAATATAACGGCGGTGGACAAATTTTATAACTTTTTATGTCTGATAAAACCAAAGAAACGTTCCAAACACATTGGCTTGGCATCGTCTTGTAAAATTTTTTCCACTATACTCATATAGCTACGCCGTTGGTCGCGTCGTTTGTCTTTTACCGTATAATACGAGTACTGATGGGCCGTTATGGTATCATTCACCACTAATTACCGTAATCTCCGGAGTTGGTAGATATCAACTGTTGGACACAACGTGTCAAACGACGCAGGTTTGAATTCGAAAAACAGACGATTGTCCTTCGATGAATATGATAACAGACTAACGGGTGAGTCGCTTGTAAACGTTTCCAGATCGATGTTATTGTGTTTTTCGAGCAGAAGACGTTATTTCGGAATAAATGCTATACTCAAATACAGTAAAACCGTGTAGAAACGTAAGTGGTATCGGCTGTATAATTATTGATTCCTAGACGAAGTATGACCGCGGTAACGATATCGTGTACGATAATAGTTTTATGATCAAGACATATTTTTATTCCATGTGACGTTATAAATTATAATTAAGTAGTTAATTTAAAATATGTTGTAACAAACATGGAAATGCCTTTAAAAAATATGATTTAATGTTCAAATAAAATTTAAAAAATGTCCTTGAAAATTGTTTTGAAAATTAAAATGATTAGATATTAATTTTAAATTTACATAATTTTGAAATAAATAATACAACTAAATTATATTTCTATATATTTTAATATAATATATTATCTATTTGCAAGTAACGACCAGCATCAGCGGTCGCTTTTGTGTATTATATGTATAGGTAAAAATATAGCTAATACCTCTATTATATTATGATGAAGCAAAATAAATAATGCCTGTTTAAGTTTTTTTTTTTTTGTGAGTTATATTTAATTTTTATTCATACTTATACAATATAAAAATACTTCGAAATTCTAAAGTATGCTCTAAAAATAATAAATGAAAAATAAAAGTTTTATTATTACTTAGTTTATTATAGTTTGATTATTTAGGAAATTAAAAAAAAAACGATTTTCATTTAAATAGCCTTGTAATAATAATGACATTTAAAAAGAAATTAAAACGCATAATCTATGATTGTAATGACAATTTAATAACTGTAAGATAATAATTATAATAATTAATATTCTTAAACAGTTATTATTACCATAGCTGATATTGGTTTAATAATAATTGATAACATACATAGTTCATACTTATTATTACAGCTATAAATATTGTTTATTGTATCACGTCCTAGAAAAAAAAACTTTGAGGTCTAGGTGAATAATGACGTGCGACATAATACGCATAATGTCATAGGACTAAACTGTTAGTAATTTGTTTTTTCAAAACGTTAAAACACCAATATATTTTGTTCTCGTAACCTGAGAGATATAATATTATAAAATATGTATTTTCGTTATACGCGTACCTACGAAATATATTTTTTATACGTTCCTGAATAAAAGCATAGTGTGCAAGACCGTTGATCGAAATTTAGACATACAATTTGTATAATATTTATGTTTAAAACCCTTCTATTTCCATTTCGACTGTGAGTTTTAAATCCTACTCGGCTGCTGCGTTACGCTGATAGTGAAACATGCGATATTGCGATATGGTAACATATTACGTCGCTATCGTGTTTAAACAAACGAAAATGTCAGTTAGATGGCACTGGGAATGAAATGTTCTCCATGATTGGAATAGATGTTAATAAATAATATTGATAACTATAATAGTATAGGTAATAATAATTGACATTATCCAGTTTATATCGTTTTATCCATGTCTGGGGAACGTGCGCGATGGCAGAAAAAATGGAACTGGCTGACACGCCTGTTTTTTTAGTCATGGTAGGGCACAGATATTATACGTAGATAATAATAAACTAACTGTAAAGATTTCTAACTAGTGATAATAGCCGATGCCAAAAAATACGAATGGACCACATATCATAAAAAATGTCTCAGTGTACACAACGTCATTATTCTAAATCTTAATTACCACAATACCAGATAAGATATTATTTATAATGATACGCAAATTTTTACATATTGTACAACAACAATAAAAGGAAAATCGTTATTTTTTTCATTTAAATATCAAATTTTAATTCAAACGCTTATAAAAAATTTTACATTTGTAATTTCGATATTTTATTAATGGCATTAAAAAATGTATAGGGAAACTTTTTTAAATTTTCAAGCTTTTAGGCTGGGCATACAATTTTTTATCGAAGTTTATATTTATATATAAACAAAATTTTCAAATACCTACAAATAGCTTAAAACTTGTCTATATACTGTGAAAATTGCATTGAGTATAGAAAATAATAATTGGTATAACAGAACAACAATTTAAGTTCCTGTGATTAATACTATGTAGATTACAATAGTAAAACATAAATCATCTGAGAACAAATCGTTATTTTACGCGTGAATATACAATTGCATCGAGGTTTATATTTTTATTGTTAGTGCTGTTGATAGTTAATCTTGTGTGGAAATATTAAAATAATTTATTATTGTTATCGTTGTCCTCGTCAGGTTCACGATCAGCCCGCAGCTGCGACGACCACGAGAAGGTCAAGGAAGAAGCGCACCAGAAGGTTCTCGATAAGGCCGACAGTGGGATCTGCAGAACACAACGGCAGCGCCCGGTGTTGGACGACGACGTCCGGGGCCAACAACACCATCTACGGTACTACCGACGATTCTGAACTTAAGGGAAGAGGAGCTGTAGTGGGACCGGGTGCAGGATTTATAGGAACCGGCGGAGGAGACGTCCGGCTCAACATCGAAGACTGACAGCGAACATTGCCCATCCACTCACCCACCCACCGACGATAATATATTATAACAATTATTGTTTCACGGTTGAAAGTATGCATCGATCGCTATTGATCGATCGTCATCCGCTGCCGTCGATCAAAAAAATAAATAAATATATATATGCAAATTACACACAACGTCTATATATATAATATATTCATGAATTTTAAATTTATGATTATAGGTATTCATAATAATTATTATACGTTTTTACTGCATTATTAATTATTATTATAATTTATTGAAAAACCGTTTTCTCGTTTACAACGCACGACGTAATGATATTATTCTGTTATCGTTGTGTTATTTATTTTACTTAACTATGTATACAATGTGATATGTTATCCAACCAACATACGCGACGCGTATGAAACTATTAAAAACAAAATTTAAAAATTTATAAAACAAATCGTTTTTCTTTATCACCTATTTCATCATTATTCACTTATTGAAACGGTTTCGTGTGTATTGTACGTATAGCGGTATTATTTCACCTATAATGGCCACCGCTTGCTGATTGTTCGAGAACTACGTTTCCAAAAAAGTAACTCAATTTTGTTGTTATATATATATATTTTTTTTTTGTTAAGCTGAATATTTGTAATCTATCATTAATGCTAAAGCATAATGAGTTATTTTTTTTAAAAGCATAAACAAAAAAAAAATATATCTATAGTAAAAATAATACAGATGAGAATAATTAACAGAGAAAAATCAGAATAGGAGACTATAAAATTATATCATTGCAAATAAAAAATTGTAATTATTAGATTTTAAAGAGTTTATGGTACCCGATAGTGTTAATGTTAAGAGATTTTTAATTAATGTAATTATTGAATGATACAGTAATTTGTATAACACAAAATATAATTTAATCTCTTCATAATGGTAAAAATGAAAAAAAAACGCAATTAAAAAAGAATTAACTGAATACCACAGTTGGTAGACTTATTAATTCCCATAAGTAAGTTCCTACAAGGAGATAAAATTCAATACATTTCTTTCTATACTGTACAGTATGTGTTTAAGAAAACAATAAAATAATCTTAAGTTTTTCCAAGATCCATTAAATTATATTAAATAATATTACATGTTATTCATCCATTTTGAAATAAAAAAAATCAACAGTTGCAAGTTATTATTTTTCATACGCTGAAGTGATTGGCGATGGTTCTATACTATAGAGTCTTTAGTATAGTAATTACATTATTGTATAATATTATGATCAAATGAATACAATACGTAGTGTTGTGCGGCGAGACGTATAGGCAATATAGATGCGCCACTACGTAGACGCTTTGAGAACAATTATTGACGTTCGGTTGATACAAGTTGTTTTTAATTTGTCTTAGGTATTTGTAGTTTGTTGTATCTATTTAGTAAGGTAGGTGATATGATTTAATTTGTATATATTTTGTATATTATTATTTAAGATATAAATAATTTTTTTAAAACTGGCAGTTTCTATTTATTAGATTTATATAACTTTATTATTTATGTGTAACCCTAACTTAATTCAACAACTATGCCACTACCTATATAATAAAACAATATATTAAATGAGTAAAAAGTAAATAATATTGTAATCTCTATGTTATGACTAATGACCGAACATTTTTTTTATATATAAAAAGGCTCTCGAGTATTATTGAAAAAAATATGATTTAGTTATCTATGTTTTTGATTCGTAGAATTTTCTAAAATTCCACGTTTTAGTTGTTGTCACAAGTTATAATTAACGATGCTTTACAGATATTGTGCGATATTTATACGAATGACGAAAATGACAATTCAACAAGTTATAATTATTAAGTTTCAAACAGTAAATTAAATAAGTATAGCTATACCATGGTTGATGAATTATAGTTATCGTTTATTTCATATAGCGATGACGAGCCATTAGGTATTTGCGTATTAAATATTGTGATTGGCTACGTTACATTAAGGGAATTGAAAAATTATATCACAATGATTAATAATTATAGGCCTATCAGTTCATTAAATATGTTCTTCAAAATGTTTGAAAGAATAATCAAACAAGACTATTATCTTATTTATAAGAAAATGCAATACTACCAAAATCCGGCCAGTTTGGATTTAGAGAAAGAATTGGAACCGAAGATGCCTTCACACAGCTAACAATGGATATCTATTTAAATTTAAATTTTAAACAAAACATTAGGAATCTTTTTAGATCTTAGCAAAGTTTTCGACAGTATCTCTCATCAAACGCTGATAACAACTTTAAAATCTATCGGGATAGTCAATAATCCATTGCTTCTACTCGAATCATACCTAATCAATAGGAAACAACAAGTGAGCATATCAAACATACTAAGTAATGAAATTATCATTACCACCGGAATTCCCCAAGGAACAGTTCTATCACCCATTCTATACCTAATATACGTAACTTCTTTAAAAAATTTAAATCTATATGGCAAACTTTTCTTTTATGCATACCAACGACCATGCTTATAACCGAAAACAATTGGGAAGAAGTCCATCACAATGTCGAAACAGACATGCGTTTAATAAATACATGGTTCTTAAATCATAATCTACGAATAAATTATACCAAATCAAATTTTTTGCTTTTACGCAAGACAAAATAACTCTGCCAAACTTAAATGAAATAAAAATTCACAGTTCAAATTGCAAAATAAATAATTGTTCTTGCAATATCATTATTAAAACAGAATATTCAAAATACTTAGGAATAATTACTGACCAACACTTAAAATGGGACACACACATAAGCGCCATAATTATGAAATTACGAAAATTACAATACTTATATATTAACGCAAAAATAAAGCATAGAATAAAGCACCATTGCATATCATAAATTGTAAATCCTATAATCAACACAAAAATCATGTTAAAATATGGCTAATAAATTCATAAACCAAATATTTGAAGCAAAGTGTGTATAATATGAATCTTTATTAACTTCAATTAAATTATAATAACAATCTATTGATTTTTTTCTTTTTTATTTATAAATATGTATTTCTTTTTTGTCTTTCATATTAATTTTTATACTTTATCTTATAATGTTTTCATTATTATTCTTAATTTTTTAAATTTTTATACTATTTTAATTACTTAGAATTTAGTACTTCAATTTCACCAACAAGAGATTTTCTTAATGGTGAGTTGGGCCATTATACTCGACAATTTTGTTTAAATTACTGTTATGCAACTACATATGGCCAATAAAAATTGTTATTATTATTATTATTAATTATCGTCATCTTGTATAAAAAATAAATAGTCGAATAAAACTGAATTTTGTTGGAAAATTAAATAAAAACAATTTCATCAGACCAAGTTAACCAAATTGTCTACGTGCACTTGAAAAGTGTCATAGATTTATTAGAGTTATTTATTATCACTAATATATGCTATACCTACTTTAAACAGTCAATTTATCATCCAATTTTTGATGTTAATAGGTCGCAGTGATGTCATATACAATTTTTCTCTGTGGTTCACACCAGTGACACTTAAGATATTTTTTTTAACGTATAATTTAACAGACTTTTCTTTTCCAAAACGTTAATGTTTAATAATAATTTTATTTTATTTTCAGTCCAGATTAATAGAATCAAATTCGATTATTAACGTGTAGAATAAATTAAATCGCATTCAAGCCTAATTACACAAAAATCATTTAAACAATATACTTTTGTTTGATCACACAGTGTATTATATTAGTAAATTATATACAAACACAAATCAAATCATTTAGTTTCACTTCACCTACATGACTAATAAAAAACTATCCACTTAAATTTTAATAATGACAATCAGTATAATACACATATAATACAACTAATAAAATTGAAATGTAGGAATTCTTATCAACGTAGAAGATTTACGACTAAAATTATTCATATGATATATTATTATTTATGAATATTACGGTCGATATGGACTTCATGGTCTTTGCATTGTTAGAGATTGTTAGTCTGTTATCGTTCATACATTAAAATGGAGTCTAGTTACTAGTAATAACAAAAATGCAATATAATGCAAAGATAATTAATTTAAGTAAAATTACGTTAAGCGAACATAAGATCGATAAGATAGAAGTTAATAATTAACAAATATTTAAATCACTTATTTTTAAAATTAATATGGAAAAAAATATTAACTATAACTAACTTTTTTAATTAAATTAGTAAGTGGATCACGTAAGGAATATTTTTAATCAGGAAACATAACAGAAATATTACAGTATTATAACGTTTATAACTATAACTATCATTTTTAGTGTTTAATTATTTTTATATCAATTGAGAAAATAAATTTATTTCGATTGTCAATCAAACTAGTTAAGTTAAAAAGTTCAGAAAAAAAAATGAAATTGTTAACTAATTAATTAAATTATAGGCCATGCATATATTATAATGTATTAATAATAATAAATGATACTAACGCGTCGTTTGATAGGTACGCCACTATCTAACGGTGCAAACCGAGAAACAAAAATAAAAAATTTAACAACAGGTAGAAAAATAGGCGATAACGATTTATTATTTACACATGTGCGAAGTGAAATAAAAAATAATATAATATAACAAGGGTTTCTTTCATAAGTCTTATTTAAATATTTCTGTACACACACAAAAAAAAATAATAATAATAATAAATAAAAATATAAGGGAAAAAAGTATAATAATAAAATTGAATCGAAAATTTCACACACACACACTGTAACGGGAGAACGACATGACGACGTCTTATTCTCGTGAAATAATAATAAAGTATAGATACTATTATTGTTATTACTATTATTATTATTATTATTATTAATATTATCGTCGTTGTAACGTGAGTATATTATATTATTTAAAAAAATATTGTATAATTGTGTAATACTCAGATAACTGGCTAGTGAATTAATGAACAGAAGGGCTGAAAATAATATAAAGTTCTTGAAAAAAAAAAAATAATAATAATAGTAATAAAATAAAACAACGAAATAAAAACCACACGATACTGCAATGGAAGATTGATTGATGAATTACAAAATTATTATAATATCGCACGCACAGTATAATTATTATATTATATAATATACACAATACACGTCATATACGTTTGAAATTAAAAACGTACGTTTAAATAATTAATATATCATTTGAGAATCACACATAGTAGTCCCATTATCGTACACATATTTAAATATAATAATAATAATTATATATTATTGGATTTCCACACAAACACACATTATCATATTATTATAATATTATAATATATATATACAACATACCGCGATGATGTATATAATATTTATATTTTATCATCTATTATAGATCATTGTTTTAATACTGATGGCAAATCCTCTGGTGCGTGAATTTGGGGGGGGGGGGGCAGGGAGAATAAAGTATGATTAAAACCTCGTCACAATTGAAACAAATTCTACATTGGTACGGAAAAGTCAGAATTCTATTGGTCATCAAAAATTGAGTTTTTGTTTAAAACGGTTTTTGGATTTTTGCACTAAACATTTATTATATTGTCGACAAGGTGAACGCAGAAATTAGGATACCGGCAGGGAGACTGCGGAGGTCGACGACATTCAGGCAACTTCGGACGGGGCGGTGACTTCAATGAGTGTGACTGGGAACGCGGTCGCGGCGTTCATCTCAGTGAATATATCAAGCAGGTTGTTGATGCCGATTAGGTATCCGTCTTCATGGTTACCCACCACCCACTCGGACGTGTGGTTGATTCGGATGTCTGGTGGAAGTATTAGCGTCTTGGCGAAATCGATCAGCCATATGTTAGCGTTCTTGCTGTCATGCACGAACAGCAACGAGCTGCCGATTACCTGCGGACACAAATAACGTTATAATAACGATGCACAACGTTTACATAATAATATTATTATCGTAATTATTTTTACCGTAAATTTATCAAAAATATAAAAATCATATATGTCACCTAACCAATAATATATTAGCAGTGCAGTCATGCAGAATATCCAGGGATGGTTTCTAGTGTTATTATCACTTATTATGTTTCGATTAAATACATTTTAACATTGAACTATAATATTGATGATTTAGGTACAACTTGATGATAACAGCAATAAATAATACATTGATTTATCGAAACATTTTATTTTGTAAAGAAAGACGACTAAAAACATCCCTGCTCCAGCGTCTTCAACCCCTGTTATACTTAACATGTAACTCGCATTTTGTATACGATTTCACAGTAAAATTAAAAACGAAAATACTATATAATCATTAAACAATGTTCATAAGTGAATGAGATCCAAAATTGTACGTCATAAGTGACGTTTAGTCAAATTTGCCAATAATAATGAATAACTATAATTATGAAACTGATAAAATTTCAGTGAATATAAATTAGCTAGTAGTTCATATTAAAAATAGTTACCCTAGTATTATACCACAATGCCTAAATTTTTAATTCTTTTTTTATCGTCTATTGTTTTTTTCAATTATAGCAAAATAATTAGTACCTAAATATTTCCAAGAGAAAACCAATTAATGAGTATAAAAATAGAGAAAAGTAAATTTTAAGATCAGTGGTGCTGTGTAATCCCAGTATATACGTTGATTTTTTTCTTAAAAATATTTAGGTACACATTTTGAAATCTGTAGTATAAAAAGGTACAAATGATATGCACTATATTAAAAATAAATAAATAATTAAGATGTATTTAATTGAAGTACACGTGGGATAGTAGCTCACCTCATACTTTAAGCCTTAAGGCGTAATCCCATAATAGCGTCCTATTTTAACCTTTTTTTTTATACCTACCAAAATTTTGATTGTCCCTCAGAAAGAAATTAAAAATAATATTCAGTATGTTCATAATCTGTATTAGTTAGCATATTTTGGTCTTGTGTAGTTCACAGTTGTATACACGACAAGTCAGAATTTAATACTATATTCACCAAAGATTACTATTTAGAAAAACAAGAATTTATTAATAATAATAAACAATTAAAAAATTTAATTACGTCCTCTCTATAGTATTTTAAAATCATTTCTCTAAAAATATATTAATTTTAAAATTAATAAGCATCTTGACCGAATTTAGTACAATAAATATTACTTTATATTAATTATAATATTTTTTTTGTATTATTATTATAATATTTTTTTTTTTTTTTTAACAATATTGACAAAAAAAAATATTTTTTAACCCTATATTGTCTGATTTACATTGATAAATGTATTTAAATATTTGACCAATTTTACCTATAATGTAAAAATAATGATTTACTGTCATGGATAATATTCGGCTTAATTAAATTACAATAGTACACGTAGTAATACAATTGTATAGTACACAACTTCATACTATTTTAAGTTATGTAAATTTAATGCTTGTAATTAAAAACTGGAAAATATTTTGATTTATCTGTTTTTGATACGCAATCGACGGTTACTGATACTTTGTTGTTAAAAAAATATTAATATCGACTTTTCGTCAATAAAGGTGTTAGATTTTTTTTAAAATACATTAGTGTTATAATATGTTATATTTGGCTAAAAATTGTACCTTTAGTGTCTACCAATGACATGTTAATTTTTATATTAAAATTAATTTGGATTTTTTTTTTTTTTTTTGGAGGGAGGAGGGGTAAAATACAATATTTAGTAAAGTACAATATTTATTGTAAATATTACAAGTTTAAGTGGGAAAACGATTTCAAAAGACTCCTCAACTACGTAAAATATGCAAACCTATGACATCACGATATTGTGAGTTTGACAATGCAATTTTTTTATGTTTATTTTTTAAGGTTAACCGTGTTTTATCGTTTTTTTATTTACGTATAGCTGAATGGCTGTAATTTGTAAACAGTATCCACAGATTATTTTTCGCGACGACTACGTAATAATACTCGTACGATTTAACTGTTATGCGTTTAACAACGTAGTTTGGATACGAAGAACAAAATAGGTAGGTAAGATTTATTTTTAAATGAGTTTTATGAAATTTTAAAAATGTATTATCCTATCGGACGTCGTAGTTGCAGGTGTTTACGGTACTATGAAATAATATAGATTATGATTTGTTGTATATTATTTTTAAAATAGATGGATAACATGTTCAAATATTTTATTTAATATTATTTTTTATGTTGTTATTGTTTACGAGTTAGTATATTGGCGTTAGGTATTGTTATATAACTTTCACCGGAAACCATAATAAAAGTTATAAATATACACATGACAATAATTTAAATGTAAGATTCACGTGTATACCAACTGTAAAATATTATACCACGTGTATCTTTTTACTTTAATAATTAATGAAAATGGCTTATTTAGAAATATCTTATTTGTTCAGATAATTTTCCTAATACATTGATTTAAAGGACTTCATCTCCCTTAATATTGGTGTATCTAGGGGGGAGGATTGGGAGCTGAGGCCCCTAAATATATATTATAGCTAGGAGTCAAGAAAAATGTTTTCTTATTTGATACGAAAATTGACTAGTATGTTAAAACAAGACGTAGGTATGTAAACATAATTTTGTAGTTACTAATTTAATATTATATTATCTAAGTATTATACAATTTTGTACTTTCTACTTAATTTTCTACAGATAGTAAATAAATGTTATTAATAAATATTCGATATATATGTAGTTAAAAATGTAACGAACAATTTTTTTCGTTTTTGAAAATTATTTGATTTGCACACATAAATATATCTAAGAATTATTTAAATACATAAAAGCTACTATTTATTTTTTTTTTCTGAAATATTCTACAAGACTGATAGTATAGGACTTAGAATGAATTGTCAGTACCAGACGATGTTAATGGATTTTATAGGTATGCGTCGTGGTGATAATTTATATTTTATTAATTTAAAATCATTAGTACAATTATTTTTCATCGCTTAGACGCTTAGAGAATACACATCATATAAACCCGCTTCTGTGCTGTATGAAATCACGTAATAAAACAACCCGTTTTATGTGGCATTCAATGTTGAAGATCTTACACCGGTTCTCGTACAAGCAATCTACACAAATAATAACAGACCAAAAAAACTAAAGAAAAGTCTATAGGTAATTCTGCTTTGAGCCGGAACTGGATTGATGACGAAAACAAGTTTCCGGGAAATGCTAAAAAATATCCCCTGGGATTACGCAACAATTGCTTACGTTTACGTTTACATTAATATTAAATTAATATTCAAAGGGTGAACTATATTGTAAAACGTAATATCTAAAATAGATTTCAACGTCTCAATAAACAAGTATCTCTATAATAGGTGCGATGTTGTAGTGTATTTAAATAGGTTTTTTTTTTAATTATTAATTTCTTAGTTTTAAATATTAGTATATCTTTGTTTTAGAGTTTTGATAACTAAACTTAAATTATTTACAAATTAGTAGTTAAAATCAATTATTGATTGTAGTATTATAAATTATATTACTATTATACTAATTAGGTACACCAAATACATTTATTATATATTATAAAATGACAATATCGTTTTGTATTAACTTTAATAAATATTATTTATTAATATATTTAAATTTAAAATAATTATCACCAAATTTGAATGATGAAAGTTTTACTATTCAAAATAAATTTAAATTATCATGTATATTGTATATCTCTTGTATTCATTGTATTAATTGTATAAAATAAATGTTTGTTTAATTTTAAAAACTTAGTTTGTTCAAAACGAGTATCTGTCATATGATTACTTTGTAAACAATTATTATAGCGTTGATTGTTCGTTTTTACAAAAATTCTAAATATTTTAAATTAAAAGAAAAAATATAATAGTATTTGAAGCCTTGAAGGACAGTATTAATTACAATCGAATAGTATTTAAAATATACTCAATCACTTATTGATGGATACTGTTTAATACTCGAAAAAAAAATGATTTGGATACTAATCATCAAATAATTTTACAACACCAAATAGGTGCGCATTTACGGATTTCGTGACAAACCTCGTGCGTGGTGAAAAATTTTGACTCCACCAGCATGTCTCTGATCGCTCTTAGCCTGGTAATGTACTTGGGCTGCAAAAAATTGTGTGCGCGAAACGCGCAGCTATTAAAAATTACGTTCCATTGCGTGTGCGAGATACACAGATATTATAATAATATAGGCACTACTTACGATGACGTGCGGGAAACCGGCGACAAAATCTCGAAACGCTTCGATCACTTGATCGCGGTTCTTAGTCGTCTTAAAGTCCTTGCTTGATTTTCCGTCACTCTTTTTGATCCCCTCGATTCGGAAGCCCAACGTAGCTGTTGACGAAATCGTCTCTCTCCAAACCATGTACCTGCGGACGGAAACAGATCAGATGATAATAATGCATTTATTTCAAAGCCCTTACACATAGGTCATATTGTTGATGAAGTCGCTATAATATAAGCTATAGGTCATATGAGCTCAGTTTTTTAAATATATTAAGCATGGATATTTTTATTAGTTTAGAATTGTTCCCATACATTATTTAACTTGATTTATACGGCCTATTTGAGCGTGAATTTTTAATTATTCGTGTAAGATGACGATTTTTTTGCGAAGAAAATAATTTTTCCTTCACTGGATAATTTGTTTCTATATGTATATTATAAACGATTTTTTTTATAAAATTATTATTAATAAAATATATTTAAGAATCTTTATTAATTGATCGATACTTATTAATTAACTATTTTTCCCTTTGTTACGATATATTATTTTTGCATTACCATCAAGAACATAATATACAATTATAAACTATAGCTTATATATATATATACACACACATATATTATATACTGCCCTGCTACTGCGAAAAGCAGTAATTACAAAAATCAAATTTTCGGGAAATTGAACTTTTGTGTTTTTTTAATTAATTGAAAACTTTAAGTACACTTTTTGATTGAATTAGATGGAAATTTATGCTAAAAATTCAAAAATATTATTAGTTTTTTGATTAATAAATTATTTTTGACAATTTTCACATAATATTACAGTTACTACGTTTCTCTTTAGCATTACTCACATTATATCATATATTGGTGCAATGTATAAAATGCAGTATTATCAATATCATAAAACACTGCTAGTAGAAAATGCAGTAACTACAACAATAATAAATTTACACAAATAAAAAAGATACTTTTGAATCATATTAATTTTAATATTTTTACTTTCGTAATATTATGCCAAGTTATCATTAGATAGACAAAACAAGTTACGACAGTTGCGCGGCAAATTATGATAACAAAGTTGTTGTATTACTAGAAGAAAACGCAGTAATTACAATGCATAATATACTGCTTTTAGTTGTAGGAATTGTTAATTACTGCGTTTTACTCTAGGAAAAGTACGATTTTTGTAAATGTATTAATTGTAGTTACGACTTTTTTTAGTTGCATTTTAAGCCACTAGATGTCAATTTTCTTGTATTTAACCTTAATAAAATTATACGCAGAATAATCTCATTAACAATATGACATCAAAACCTCATTTTTGATATTTTTGTAGTAACTGCTTTTCACAGTAGCAAGGCAGTATATATATATATATGATATATCACTATAAGAAAATAGGATGATTTTTCTCATTTGAAAATACGATCCTTATATATTATGTGGATAAACTAACTCGTATACATATTGAAAACTGTAAAAATCAGAATTTGAATACGCATAATAACCGCATCGGTTATTAATTTATTATGTACTTAACTTAATAAAATACGTACCTATGTAACAAAAATTATATATTATCATAATTACAGAATACTGATGTATGAATATTTTATTTATACGCGGTTAAGAGGCGTACTACACCTAAATGGTTAGGTACCCACGTACACGGGTTTGCGCTGTCGCGCCGGGAAGCGGTCCATATAAAAGTGGTAGGAAGACCGAAGAATACATATACAATAGACGTCAAATATTCGTATCTGGAACGTTGGCCGATAATACTTATGTAATACAATAAATTGTCTGTATGGAGGTATTGGAGCAATATATAGGCTATATGCATAATAATAGTAGGTTCGTATCAATCATGAACATTTATCACATTGATACAAGTCATGCATGATAAAATTAAAGGCGTAAGAAAAATATGTAAAAGTTTAATTAGTGTGATTCTAAGTGCTGGAAAAGGTTTCCCTGGCACCCGTTAAAGAAAAAAAATTTTTCTGAGAAATTTGTTGTTACAAATTCTAAAATGAGTAGTACAATGAATGGTGTAATTCGTACATTCATATGAAATATGTGGAATTTTGAAGATTGTAGTGCCAAGGAAATCTACTACATAATCATGATATTTATGACTTTGAGTGCACTACCCAATTATTTAAATACACGATTACTCTCTGAAAAACCTAATATTTATAATGTGATATTATTCAAGTAGTCAAATAAAATACATGTTTAATGATGCTTGTATTATTGTTGTTTATCATAATTATACGCGAACCACAGTAAAATATATTATTTCACATACCTATGTATCATTATATATTATTATATATATCACATCATAATTCACATAATACTATGCAGCGAATTATATTATCATTACCATCATTTTTATATAATTTATTACTGTATAACAAAAAATATAATTAATAGAAAAATTTGAACAATATTAAAAATAATTTTTAAGATTAATAAACAATAAACGTATAATATTATGTAACGTTAACAAATAGTTATAATAATAACAATGTGCTTTTTACGATATAGGTACCTTTATTATTATTTAACTTATGACAATATGACATTTATCATCATTTTAATTCAATTTTATTCTTTTTTTTTAAAAACTTTTTAGTGACGAAAAATTCAAATTTGGCTTATTCATGTTGATAATAGCTTATATTTTCGGGAATATTATTTTATTGCTGTTTTAATTATAAAATATACTTAGTTATAATAAAAATGAATTAGTATTTTTCTGTAATTTAATTAATTTTTATGATTGAATATTTATATGTTATTATTATTGTTATTTTTTTTTTTCGTCATCTGTGGAAATAAGTACCTACGTCTAATTAATTATTACACACTATAATAATATTTAATACGATAGCTACAACAACACGTACTCGTACAAATAAGGTGAGATAAAAGATCGATAGTTATAATAATAATACATTACATGTGTATATAAAAGGTATACATCAAACGTAATTTTATACTAATGTACGTTTACAGTGCGACGTCTTTATATCACGTGATTAGTACGCGCTCGAACTCGAACTACATAATATACAGAGTGATCACCTAGCATGCTCACCCCCACTTTATTTTTGAAAAACTACTTGAATATTTTATATTCAATTTAATAAGTGTCTTATACCTAGCAATATACCATTTTTTTTCAAATGAATCCAAATTGATATTTAAATGAGTAGTTATTGTATAATTTTTTATACTAAATTAAGGATTAAAAGTATGGAATATTTATATATTATATGGATGCCATGATGACTTGAAAATTAATATAAATCTATTAACATTTCATGCTATGTGTAACATATTATCTAAGTATAATACATTCAAGATTAAATATCTAATTTGCGCCAAAGTATAATGATATAACATGTATTTTGGGCCACATCTAAAAATAAATTTGGTGATTTGCGCCACGACAGAAAACAAAATTGAATATATTATATGCACCACATTTTCATTTTTAACTTTATTGTTAAAATTGATCAGTTGATAAATGTACTAATATTGCATCGGCTATACGATATACCAATCATATGGGTACTCAGAATTCGTTTATGGCGGGGGGATTACCATTTTATATATACATAAAAAATTTAAATGTAAATAAAAGAAATCATTATAGCTACATATTTTACCTGGGGGGGGGGGTTAAACCCCAAACCCCCTGTTGTTACGCCACTGATACCGACTCATGCCTAATTTAGTCTAATCTAGTATAAAAAAATATCGTATAATATTAAACAGAAATATCGTGATATGTACAGTTTGCCCGATATTATTCGCATTCTAGAAATGTAACTATTAAAATGAACTTGATTGATCAATGATTAAAAATAAAATAATACATGTTAATTTGCAAAAAAAAAATTGTTTAGTTATTTATAAGTGGCGAAAATTACAATTTTTGAAGGTACAAGATGGCACAGATTACATGATGCCCTTTTATTAAGTTTTATGTGGCGTAAACTACAACGTTAAAAAGTAGTACAAATTACCAACATTTATTTTTACATGTGGCGCAAATTACATACGCCCCTTTAAAATTCCAAAATTCAGAATTTGAATTGAAAAATTAGGTGAGCATACTTGATGCGAGTCACTCTGTATAAACCGAAGCTAAACGATTTTTAAATAGTCATCGATGAAGGAAAAAATATACGTCATATTATTATTACTTATTATTATTATATTATATTATTAAGATAAAATAAAATAATTGAGTAACGATATATTTTACTTGAGACGCCGCTGTACCTGTGCGGTGGTCTATTATCTTTGTCACTCTTGATCGCGCACATACTTATATAAATACTATTATAACTTATAACGTCACTTCGAAAACAAGTTTATATGAATTGTAATTAAGATTTAAGAGGACGTCATACCCGCGTGTGTTGTCTCTGTCTTACTAATATACATCATAGCAAATTTGCGTTCAGCAAAACATATTTTGTGATGTTAGCTTTAATATTAGAGTAAATTTGATAATAGGTAAATAGGTAAAGCGTCCTCTTAAACGAAATGGTTTAATATTATTATTGTAGCATTTTTCTATTTTCATTGTTTATATCGAATAATATAAGTATGAAATTACTATTTACGACGCGTATCGTTAATTGTATTTGTTTAGTAGAAAAACATGTATTTAACACGAAGTGATGTAAAATTGCATTCAAGTGTTGAATTTGAATACTTGAGATTCTTGATTTTTGAAAATTTAACTTTGAATAATATATTTGTATATTATGCGCAATTTACTAAAAATTGAAATTATATTTTTTAGCATAATATAAAAAAAAAATGCCCGTAAATTATGTAAGAGACGATTTATGATGTAAAAGCGATTTGCAATTACAAATATTTATAATAAAATTGATAACAAAGCGATAAATCAGATAATATATTATTATATATATAATAGAAATAGTATTTTGGGTGGTAACTGAAATATTCAAATTATACAACTGAAGACCCACTCGTTAACATTTATGTCACTAAAAACTAAAAAGACGTTTAAATCTTATGTAAAAAATAAGAAAAAAAACATACTTAAATTTTAATTTAAAATTATGTTTATTAATTGATTTGCTATTTAATATTTTTTGTCGATTTTCATAGTCTGACGACATCGGGTATATAACTTGTTCGACACGGGGTTATAGGTTATATAGTTTAGTCTTGGAAACTGAAACCTTGATAACTCAAAATTCTCGATGTATCGAACAAATATAATTTCCCTTCAAATAACAATAACACTTAATGTTTAAATAATCTTGTTAACTCGAAAATTAATTAGACAAGTTTTCTATATCTCGAATTTTATTGTCCAAATTTAGTACTACACATATATAGTTTACTACCGCGATCTGTAAATCTCAACCATTATAGATGACTACGGCTAGGATAGTATAGGATTTTGTATAAGATTTACGAGTACATGATTTATAACTGAGCTGACAATCGGTTAATTGAACCTAGATAACATCACTATATACCGAGAACGCAACTGAAAAAAATTTCGGGTCCAACATTTTTTCTAATACAATTATAATCAATAAACTGTATTCACCCCTAAAATATTTCTACTTTAAAAATTTCTTGGGAAGGGGAGTCGAGTCACTGGACCTCCAGTACGGCTTTGCTACGTACAACTCTATTATATACAATAAATTTAAACCACTTGGTTGCTTAAAAAATAGAATTGAGCAGAACGTATTAAATAAACAACAAAAACAATTAACCTTAGATTAGTGTTCTTCAATTTGAATTTTTTTTGTAAACTTCATGCTCTTACTATATTTAAAAAATAAATTAACATTTTTTTAATAATATTGATATTTATAAAATTTTAAGTGAGCCGAATTTTTTTTTTACGCGCCTTTGAATAGCATGTTACCGAGAGTCAACTGTATCTTTAATCCGGCAACTAAGTGCGTTAACAAAGAAGAATACGCGTAAATATTATGATCCTATTATGATCGATTTTTCAAGTTGAAAAAATCCGTCTCGATTGAACGTGATTGAAGAGAAACAAACAAAGACGATGTACATAATATAATATTATATTACTGCAAGCAGGCTCTTCTAAACGATGCTGTATATATCACATTATTAATATATAACTTATACGATGCGATTACTATTATAGTAAACAGCGTGCTAGATTAAAATATACTTTAATCGAATATTTTTACTTGCCGATAATAATATACATGCTTACCTATACGGTATACGTATGGTTATTTCTTATACCACGTGATGATTACGTAATATGCATTAGAAATTGGGAATATCGTTAGACGACAAAGTTACGTTCTGCAGCTAAACTACAGATAGATAATATGATAAAAACATAAATAATTGATCTATATTAAACTGACAATACTCGATTTTTAAATAAATAGTTGTGTTGAAAAAAATTGTTTTATAAATACAATTTGAAGTATTTATTAATTGGAAGCATGTTATTATAAATAATTGTATAAAGTTAACATCAATAAAAAAAAAAATTTCTGCCTAGATTAAATTTAAAAAAATTTGTATCAAACCTTAAAAATGATTAAAAAATTGTAAAATGTATAAGTTTTTGTAAAAATGTAGTGCAATTAATAATTACCAATTATACTTTAAATAGTTTGCATCACATTTATCGCAATCAACTAGGGATTTTAAATCGATCTGACTATAGGTAAATAGAAATCCATCACTAATATTTATTATGGATATTGGATACTTTTGCATGAAAATAACTGCGATTTTTTGTATATAGAACATATTTTACAATAATATAAGACCTGTATTTTACGAAAAAAGAAAAAACGCGTGAGTTATTAATTTTAAATTTAAAACATATAGTATGTGCTTAATTTTATTACGCAAATAATTCAATAAAATATATATATACATATGAATGTGCATTATTATGTATATTACAATAATATAGACTATAGCAGTATGGTGTGAGTCTAATTATTATTATATACGCGCGCGAGAGAGCAATTGAAATTAATATTATTATATTATTATTATTATTATTATTATTATTATACATCATATCATTATATAAATTGTGTACAAGTTTTTCTCGATCAAAGAAAGGTGTTAGAAATCATTCTTCTCGGCGACGGCGCAACCGGCCTCGTATATTATATTATATTATAATATTATATATTATTATATTATACGCAAACTCGTTCTGCTACTATAAATTACGATATAATTATGACTACATAATATTATAAGACTCGCAAACTTTTAGATTTTTCGTTTGCGTGTGTGTATGTGTTTGAGAGAGGTATTAGAGAGAGAGAGAGGTATATTTTGCGCATACACGCGAAACATTTATAATATATATACTACAATAAATCTAATTTTCCGTAACGATGTATAACATATAGTTAGTTATAGTTTTTTTCCATATAGTTATAGATAGGTAGATAGATATTAATTATTATTTATAATTTTTGAAAAAAATGTATATTTTTCAGTAATTTTCTTACCTCGGTTTTGTCACACCTTTCAATCGATGTTCCTCCTCTGACGGTGCGTTTGGGTCAATCTGTATCATTTTTTCATACATGTCCTAAACATGGCAAAAGACACACGGATATACATTTTAAATAATAATAATTATTTATATATATATATATATAAATATATATTTTATTGACGAGCCTAAGTAATAAATTAATCTATACCGGAGAATTATTTTATTAAAGAACTCATAATTTCAAAAATGTATTTTTCAATTTTTTTTTTTTTTTTTTAATGATATATTTGTGGTTCCTTATTTCGAAACAGAACAGTATAACAAAGTAATATAAAATAAATTAAATATTAAAATAAAAATCAAATTTTGGAAGAGTATTTTATGAGTAATTAGGTAATAATTATTATAAAGACAATGCTCGTTCGAAATATGAATTTTATATATCAAAATAATCTGAATAATGTTTTGATTTAGAATATTATGAAATTAAAAAAGTAAATTATGATTAAAAAAAAAAAGTAAAACTTAAAAAAATGTTGAGAAAAAAATATTTTCTAAAACGATAATAATTTTTAAATTTTGAATGTTTTCGATAAGATATCATCAGTTAGTATAAATATAAATAATTATATCGCACAAGGCTGCTTGTAATTACTTTTCTTAATTTAGGTTTTTCTTTTGCTTTCGCTAGTTCCTCTTCCAGATACGTCCTGACGCCGATCTTGCAATCCATAACACATGGTGAAGTGAAGTCGCCCAACAAATCTTCCAACTGAAGATATACTGTAGCTCGGGAGTGACGGAAAAAATACATCACTTATAATATAAGTCTTATATAATTTTTATCATCATAATCATCTTATTGTTATAATTATTATGATACCTACCTACATCGTGGCTCGTAAATTGCGAGTATAATCGTAGTAATTATATTATTATAGATAAGTAATTGTTGCATATATTTCAATTATCCTCTTAAAGTTTAAATATATTTAATATATGTGTACATTATTATTATTATTATTCAGTTAATACGAAGATTTACAACAGACTATTGTGTTTGATCGTCGTTCATTATTGTCTAATGACAGACGTTAAGTTGGAACTCTAACATTGTCTGATCGGTTCAAAATCGATGTCATATTTTGCATCAGGTTGGAACAATTTACTAGGTCGATAAAAATGTACAACATATTTTTTATGGCCCAGAGAAAAATGTGGGGGGTACTTTATCTATTGTATGCATTTTGTAATATAGGATCATCATTCCTTTAATATTATATACCTGTACTACACGGAACACCCACACTCGTGAATCGTGACGTGTATTCCAATACACTATAGGAACTTTGGATTTTGTCGTCGTCGTTGTCACCGCTGTGAGCCTAATACATGTAAATAAGTATTCTTTGACCACGCGAGTACGTGTCATATTATATAATTATGCATTTGCATTATTATTATATTATATATCATTGTTGGGGTCCTCTGTTACAAACTGGTTGGTATAATTAATAAAAATTCTATGTTTTTTGGCATACTCGTATACATCTCGTGTTACTATATCTTATGGTTATTATTTTAATCATTTGAACACTTAGTTTTATGACGAATAGGGAATATTATAATTTTGATTTAAGAAATCCTATGCGATTGGTGGTATTGTAGGTACCTATTACTTGGCTATAAATAATATGGTGACAATATTAATACTTTATTATATTATAATATAGTATGAACAGAATGATAATACACTAAGCACTCACTTCTTTTCTCAATAATACAGTTATTCATGATCTGATTATTTGGAATTTTTAAACATATACAATTAGAACTTATTTTCAAATTCTTCAGGAGTATCCTGTAGAAATACAAATTTCTGTTTTTTAAATAATATCCCCCCCCTCTTTCTTCTGTAACATATTTAGCAGATTATTATGAGTATTTTTTCAATTATTTAACTTTCTGAATTAAGGATAATAGATCCATGAAAATAGGTTTAGAATATACGGGAGTTTTGGTAATTTAAATATTTTATAATTAATATTTATAATTTTTATAATTTATAAAAAATGATCAAAGTATTTTAATACTAGATTCAATAATACATCTATATTATAATTGCATTAATTTTTTTAGTAGAATATCTGAACATGTCTAATACAATTAAAATGTATTATCTAACTTACAATTTGTTATGATGACTTATCTGATTTAATGCATATAATAATTAGTAATTACCTACTTAATATTTATTAAGTCAACCAAAAACGTCATTTTATTTATTTAAAATTATACTTTTATTATTGTAAACCTGGTGGCTATAATAATTAAATAATTCTAAACTGTAAATAATATCAACATGCATGCTATACTTTAAACTTGAAAATATATATTTACAGTTAACATGGCTACATAGGTTTATTGTAATTAATTTGAATTTTAAATTTTGTATGTATGGAAACAATGATAAAATAAGTTATTTACTGTCAAATATAGCATACATAGCTGCAGATAAAACTAGAACTGTTTACAAAGCAGTTTTCAATCCATTTTATTATAGGTGTAACAATATACATATTACTGTATTACGTGTTATACCAATGATTTAATTGAAAATAGTGTATGGCTACAATGGCTATAGTGGCCATAGTGGCTATACCACACAGAAGAAACGAGAATTGAGTGATTTGATTTGATCTATTGAAAAACATTTAAAATGCAGTCATAAATAATGGAATTCGCATAATCTTGTTTCTTAATAATTTTAAGCCATTCTGTCATATTTATTAGTATAATTATTATTTTTGATTTGCCTACTATGTACTTGAGACTAATTCTGTGCTGACTACGAATGATAAACGATTATATTCTAATAATTCGTTAGGTTAGTTAAGTGATCGAGATCTGTTTTTGTAGCTTCGGATCAAATCTACGTGACAAACACGAAACGCGGAAGAAATTTAATCAGTTTATTACTAAGCAGTAAGCATGCATGCATATTGGTATTCGGTTCCACGATTTACTTAGGCCTACGAATAAGAATACCATCGAAGTGTATAACATGATTATTGTTGAAGTTTGAATAAAATAAATATGATCATAACTCGATTAAAACATTTCACAATATTATAATAGTAAATTGAACAAACGCAAATGCGGGTACGCGATGACGCTCGGACGCTATACCACGACGTATAATATTTATGTTTTCTCGTGCATTGTACGAAAACAAATTGTGAAATCGAAATCGAACATCAAGGCCATACAGAATATAATATCGAAGTTATACAGTTAGTTTTTAAAATACTATTTAAACGTAAAAAGTCACGACAATAACAAAAAATAATAAAACTATATTGACAACAGGACGGGCTTGTATGTGTGATATTATTATGTCCAGTTGTAGATAGATACTTATGTAAAAATACCTTATCACGTTACTGTGTACGTCTATAAAAAAATGTTCGTAGAACAATTATTTATTTTGAGATTCTGCGTAGTTATAACCAAAACTTCAAATGAAATCATGCAGGAGATCACATAATAAAACGTAGCGTGCTATTTGATATTTTCTCCATTGCATCGATAAAACGATATATCATAGATATTTTTTGTAGACAATAAGCTATCTAACGTTTAGAATTCAAAGTCATTATTACAAATTTTAAATAATTTTTATTATAAAGATGAGTGTTAATTTAACTATAATAGTAAAAAATAAATTCGAATAAGTAAAATTGAATAAACATTTATATGATAAGAAAATGTATCAACGAGATTTTTAAGGTAACATAATTATATTATATACCAGTTGCTAAGGGTGTGGGTATCCTAGGTGCTACAACGTGAAATTTACGACACAAAATCTGTCAGATAAAAAGAATTACTAAACTCAAAAATATACCACACGTAAAACCACACACACATACGAAAATGATACAATTATCAAAAAATGTTTGCAATATTTTTTTATGAACAATGATAAAAATGTAGGTATTTAATAATATTATCATTAGTCATAATATTACTTCTTATTAAAGCCCACATGCTTACTGTGGTAGTTAGATTATGTTTGGTTAGATCAGGGGTCGGTAACCTTTTGAGACTGAAGAGCCAAAAGTTACAATTTAAATAATTTCCCAGTTTTTAAAGAGCCACAAAAAAATATTGTTTCAATATTATAATTGATTTTCAATTTAAAATAAAAGAATTTATATAATATGAAATAATATTGTTTATTTATGTAAAAACATACAAATATTTTTAGCACAAAACATATTCAAGTATTTTAGCTATAATATTAAATAATACAGTTATTGTATAATAGATAATATAATAGTTACATGGTTTTATCAATGGTAGCATTGGTTTTGCATATATTTGAAAAGCTTGGTACACACAATTTTAGTTGATTATGTTGGCTTAGGTATCTCATAATATTAAAAGCAACAAAAATATAACGCACAATAATATATATATATATTTTTTTTATAATAAAATAATTATTTTTGCGTATGGATCTAGAGAGCCAATAAGCTAAATTAAATTAGGGTTTGAAATCAATTTTAAATGTCGATAAAAATCTTTTATGAAATTAAAATCAAATTGTTTTTCTATGATATTCAAATTTATATTAAAATAATAATTTTGTATACTATTTTTTATACAAATCGATTACAAATTAAAAAAAATAATAATAAAAGTTTAAAATTTAAAATCAATCAATATGGCGTAACAGTGAAATAAAATCAGCCATAACTGTCTATCTAATCACTCTATCTTGCACACGCAGAGTAAGTTATATTACAGCGAAAACAGTTTTTTATACTTCTACGTTGTTGAAATTATAAGGTAGATAACGATTTTATCGATGCTTTGTCGAAGGTTTATTTGAAATTTTAATATTTTAGAAATATATTGCTTTGTCTTTAATATACAAATACTTGCTTTTAATAACTGCTGTTGCAGAATACTATAGCAGTATAGTATATAAATACAACACATCAAAACTTAAAAACAATTTCTCCAACCAAGCACAAGGGTGAAACTCTACCCATAACAGGTTCGTACAATAATTACACACTTCAGTCCCAGATTTAGAATTGTATATTTCATGGCTGAATTACATCCAATTGGTAACACGGCTAATATTTATATTTCGGATCAAATTAGGAGTACATTTGGGACCATGGGGCTCAACTGTAATAATCAGTCTGTTAGTATATAATAAATTGTCGGTACAAAATAATGACGAGCTATATACTTATAAAAGAAACCTATGTCACTCATAAAAGTTAAAACCTACGTACTCTGATAAGATAGTCAACGTAAAAAATATAGATCAAAAATCGACCGTGGTGATAAATCATATTTTATTTTTACGACGACGATGACGCATATACATATATCATCAGGTTGCGCATCCTTATCGTATCGGGCTGGGCACGGATGTGGGCGCGACACATCTGTCAAACTGGGTGCAGGGAAAAACGACTGTATTTCAACTGAATATTAATTTTAACTATTAATAATAATCATTAATAATATTATTCGTCGCTGCCTGCACCGCTACTGTTAAAAAAAAAAAAAAATATTGATATTTAATTCAATTATATATTTTATAGAGTAGGTCATGGACTTATGATAGGGCTGATGCAGTGTTTGATGTATATAACACGTACGTCTGCATGTATGTATGTGTTTGTGCGTGTAAGAACGTACAAGTCTCAGCCTGACAAAGATCACCACTTAACGTATGTTCTACAGTATAATAGTTGGTATCTATATTAAGATTTTTTTTTTGTTTGCTTATTGAATGTTTGACTAGATAAAAAAAAAATCCAATTTAAAATTAATAGTATTATTATAATACATCCATTACGTACCTAGGATCACGTTACAATAAGTTTATTATATTTGCATGTGTGTGATCTCAATGTGCGTAATATAATATATATATAGATACTAGCTTTCTCGACTATTAGGACTTCGAAGTCAGAAGTCATAACAGCATTCATTAGTGGATTTAGTGTACATTCTTAAAAATATGAAATTGCTCGAATACATATTATTATAATGCGCTATACGCAATGAGCGACAATAATTAACCAATAATTCAAAACCTTATTTTTTTTATCGTATTAAAAATCGTCAATAATATTATAATATTCGTACTTGAATTATTTAAAGCACGAAATAAATTTGCATTTTACTTGGACAATGATAATAGCTCAAGATTTAAATAGTAGATTTTTTTTTTAAAAAGGATACGGTCTCCATCTTCGGTAGTTAAGTGGCCCTTGTACTCGGGCACGTATGGTCTAAGCACATCTTTCATCAGCACTTGGAAGCATAACTGTTCCTTAGGACACAGTTTCTTGAGGATTGTACCAGGTTCAGGCCCGGCTTTAAAATTACCTGTGAAAACGATCAAACTACGTTATTTATATATGAACAAGTATAGGTTATAGGTTAGGTATTACAGATAATAGTATTTTAATAACATATTACTTAAGAGATGTACCGATGTGCATTATATTATAATATGAAATTAAAAAAAAAACTATTTTCGATTGATTTAATTCTATTAAAAATATAATATAAAATTACAATATTGGAAAATGATACAATACGTGACCTACCAACAGGTCAAATAAAATATATTATGTATTTAGTTATATGCTTTCTGTTAATTGTATTATATATTATTGTATAGTATAACTAAGCATTTAAATAAATTAGAATTAAATATATATTAATTATTATAAAAATAAAGATAAATATAGAGCAATCTTTAGTAAAAAAACGATTTATAAATCGTTAATAATTTGATATACATATGTTCACAAGCGTAAACTACAATATATTTATACAAATAAATGTCAATGATATACGTATTAAAAACATGGTATTTGAACTTATTGAACTCTCAAACTTTTAAATGTTTGAGAGATTTGAATAGTTTGAAGTTTATTGGAAATTCATACTCGAAATTGAATACTTCTTTTAACTCAGGTATTTTGAACGGAAGTTTGTTACCGATATTATTATACATATAATTTATACAATATAAATAGATGTAGTACGGTACTACATATTATTATTTTTCATATGACCTATGTCAATTTTAACAATTTTATAATCATGTGGTTATTTGATTTAAGTTATAAAGTTCTAAATGTTCGATAAGTTAAAAAAATGTTCAATGTAAAAAATGGATTAAAGTTTGATATTGAACAATCTGTGAAGGTAATAAAACAAGGATTTAATAAATACGAGTTCGAGTTCTTGAAAATTGAAGTTCAATTCATCCTTAAGGTTAAGGGGCTACTATACCAACATTTGTTTCCTATATCTATCTCCCACATTTTATAGAAATAAAGATATGTCCACAATAATTACGACTCTTTGGTACAGTTTAAGGTAAAGGCCAAGGCCAAGGCATGTATTATATATTTTTTTAAAGAAGAATATTTCCCTGTTCATTGACTGGATAGATTTTTAATATTTAAATTTTTTTATAATTATAAATATAAGTTATTTTAATTTAAAATAATCTTGATTATTTTTAACCATTAATCACTTATTCAAAAATGTATGTATTAAAAATGTCAGGAAATATATTATAAATATATATAATAGGTGCCTATACTTTAAACTTAACCAGAGTGGCAGAGTCGTAATGTGGAAATACGGAATATCTTTGTTTTTATATATGTGGGAGATAGACAGATAAAACAGATGTTGGTGTGACAGCTCCTTAATTAAAATAATCGTCACAAAAATATCAAATATACCTATACTGCACATTAGAATAGATTATTTGGGCGCAGCAAACTCCATAAGTGGCATTAAATTAGAAAATACCAGTCGACGATTAATGTACTTAGTTGTCCTGTTGTATACAATCACTGTAATAACGATGTTTATATCTGATTGCTGCGGTGAGCCTTATTCGAATCGATTAGTAATGTGATACGCGTGACGACAAAATATAGTAATATATTATATTCCAATACGATTTATGTATACAATAAAAGTACGCCACTATAGAGCGATTTGTTGTCGTTTCCGGCCATACGTAGATATTATATAAAGGATGATTTACCAATCATGATCGCCATCTTTTTTTCTTCAACAATGTACTTAATAAAAATCTGATTTGTTGACATTTTTAAATGTTAAACAATGTAAGATAGCACTCAAGGTATAGATAAGTGAATAGGTATGTATAAGGTAGATAAGTACCAAAGCAGTAAGCGGCAACTGCGGTCATCGGAGTTGTAAATAATTGGATTTTCGCAAAAAAATAAAAAAAAATTTTGATGCACGTTGTAACGTACAGATCGCTATCGTTCACAATGTATATAAATCTATTTTATTATATATATATAATGTATATATTGACATTTATATGCCGATGAACTCAGAAACACGCATTATACTGTCATATTGTTATGTGCTGCAACATCTAACATTTACCTTTTGTCAACGGTTTTAAGTAATTTTGACTAGACGATTGATGAATAATAACTCAAAAACTGTTTACGAAATTAAAAAATAACATTCTATTAAACTTAATATACTTATAGGTGCACAAAGCACAAAGACTATACTAAGTTTGCCTCGAGTATTTATATATAATAATAATAATAATAATAATAATATAGTAAAGTTATATAGTTATATATATATATATAACTGTTTTACTTCATAACTACAATATGTATAGCGATTAACAACCCGAAACGCTATTTCAAACTGGTTTGTCTAACTACTACTACTACTACTACTACTATTGCTAATAATAAAACTATTTATTAAGCACTATACTAAGACTACTATTCGCTTCACCTGAATTTATTTTAATTAATGAGACGAAATTGGATAAGAAAAAAATCACACGCATAAAATAATATATTCATTGGCTGGACTACTTGCCACAATAGTAGGTACCTACATAATAGCATTATATATGATATCGAATGCAATAAAATACTTTGTAGATGATGACCAGTATAGGCTATTGAGATACATACATTTGTGGTTTGTCATATTTTTTTCGATGCAAATGTCGATTACAGTCTTAACGGTGACGGATTTTCTTACAATCCAAAACTAGTTCTGTGTAAGCTGTGGCAATATTTAAAAGCGGTAAATTTTATTATTTTTAATTGATACTTTTTATATTATTGTCGTTTATTAAAACCTCCGGAAGAAGAAATACAACAAGTTTTGGTGGAATATTTACCATGTTCTTCATGAAATGGAAACTCTTATTTTACACTTAGTGTAATATTTTTAATTAATTACATCAATGGGTAACATTTTGTGAAATCGAAATAATAATATTGATACGAGTACACGAATCTAGTATCTTTAAATTGTAAGCATTAAGATACTAAATAGGTACCTATTTTAGAACTTACTGTACTATACTAATAAGTAATATGTTATCGATAAATAATCGCATCAATTGTATGAGTGTAATAGCACTCTGGAAAGTTTTTATTTTTATTTTTATATGATGCCAGTACGTTCTCTGACTTGATGCGAGCCGTATATTAACGTTCATTACAAGGAATACAATTTATAAAATGGAATTTGATTCATTTGCTGAATATTATGAAAAATTAAATACCTACTATGTAGGCAAACCCGGGAAAAAACCACCCACCAAAAATGAGGTTCAATTAATAATTGAAGAAATATTAGCGGCCAAAATAAAAATGTAAGTAATTGTTAAAATATACAAAATATTTACACTTCAAATAAAATTATAACAATCAGCCATCAGGGCTTGTATTTCAAAAAACTATTTTGTTTTATGTTATTTGGAATTAAGAGGACGCTATACCCGCAGTGTTGTCTCTGTCTTAATAACGTACATCATAACAAATTTTCGTTCAGTAGAATACATTTTGTGATGTTAGCTTTAATATTAGAGTAAATTTACCTATGATCAAATTTAAAGGTAAGAATATTATCTAGACAATGACATATGATTTTATTTGTATTATCATTTTAAAGTGAGTTATGAACATTTTAAAGTTGTAATACTTCACACAGCTGTAACTCACTTTAAAATAATAATATCATTAGAAGCATATGTCATTGTCTAGATATTATTCTTACCTTTAAATTTGATAATAGGTAAATTCACTCTAATATTAAAGCTAACATCACAAAATGTATTCTTCTGAACGAAAATTTGTTATGATGTACGTTAGTAAGACAGAGACAACAAATGCGGGTATGTCCTCTTATGCTTTTATTAGGAGTGCGATGAAAAAAATAAAGAACCATAATACATCATACAAACATCATACTATTAGTATAGTACAGTAAGTTCTACAATAGGTACCTATTTAGTATCTTAATGCTTACAATTTAAAGATACTAGATTCATGTACTCGTATCAATATTATTATTTCGATTTCACAAAATGTTACCTATTGATGTAATTAATTAAAAATATTACACAAAGTGTAAAATAAGAGTTTCCATTTCATGAAATGGATAAAATATATGTCCATTTCATGAACTAAAATTTGATTTACACGATATGATCGTTGTTCATGAAATGGATATCCATTTCATGAAAAATACGATTACACTAAGTGGATGCGACATATACATTTTATTTTAATACCTACTAGTCTTACTACTAGTGTAGGTTATTGATATTTGTAGTCATATAGATAAAATAATATCGATAACTAATGATAACATCATTATGTTTATAAATATAATTTCTACATGGATTACTTTAAGTGCTAAAAATCTACATCAGTCATGTAATGACATGATGGGGAAAATGTATCATTTCCAGTTAAACATGACGCGTTTATTCGTGTTTGTGATTATTCATATAAATACTTAACATAAATATCAATTACATGCCATAGAACTAGATTTGTTAATATATAGCGAAAATGTGGACACCGTATTTCATTGCAATGTTAATTAGCTTTATTTTCTATGTGTAGGTATATAATCAAAACTTATTTCAAAAGTAACATGAGTTTGAAATGTCTAAATTCAGTGGCTGTATAGCCATTAACAGAATCCGTACTTGTAAGTCGTAGAGGTTATGGATTACAATGAATAATGATATTATAAGATCATTATAGTTATTCAAAAATAAAGACGTAACCGAATCACTGATTTATTACGTTTATTTTAACGTGTATAGTTTTATTTTTTCAATTTACTCGTATTATGTTTGATTTTTGATATTTAATTTATTATAAAAATATAACATTTATTTTTTTATTTAAGCAAGAAAGTTTTGAAGAATAACTTGTATTTTTCAGAAAAAAAAGTAATCTATTTTAGCGAAAATTATAGTGAATAATAATTTGGGTAAAATATTTCATAGATTAATCCCTATTATATATATATATGTGGTGTATCAACGATGAATTTGACAAATAATAATAGCCTTATTATTTAATATACTATGTGAATTTCTATGAAATTAATGAATAATGAGCGTAATAAAGCTGTGGACTTGGTCTGTAAATAAAAAAAAAAATCGAACGATCAAATATCGCTGTATAGATAATATCTGTTAGCTAATCCGTATAGTATTTTGGAGCGTTTAGTGAAGCAGTTTTGAATTTGAATATAACATAATATTATAATAATTACGACAACGTCTCCACTGCAGATCGCCAGTGCCGGATTAACCTACAAGCAAATTAAGCACTGCTGAAGGCCCTTGAAAAAATTCGACCAGTAATTTTTTTTTTATTTGAAAAATTTAAAATCTGTAGATTTGCAAACTAAATCGATGGTCAGACTAGAACCGGCATCAGCCCAATATTTTACCAAATTATTAGACCATTTATTGGGGACAAAATTCGGCCGACGTAAATGGTCAGACTACACCAGAATTTTCATTGAATTTGCCAAAATCATACAGTGTACACACACATTTATTTCTATATATATAGAATTAACGCTTATACTTAAGTGAGAAATATTTTTAAGTTATTATCAAAAAATTCAATGGACATGGAAATCGAAGAAATACAAGAAGGAATGAACAATTTGTTAAAAATATTTCGCGGACGATTTTACAAATGAGTTTTAACAGTTTTTAAATTTTTCATCAGAGTCTATTATTAATTACTACGAACGAAAATAAGAATAAAAATATTTTGCTTAATATGTAGGTATAAGATGATTAAGTTGGTTTAAATGTGACTGAGAGTTTTCCAAATGTTGAAAGATTACTACGCTTATATCTTTATCTTATGTGTAGCAACTAGCAACTGTACTGGTGAAAGATCTTTTTCCCGATTAAAATTGTTAAAAACAGTATTACAAATTACAATCTTCACTATCGCAAAATAGTCTGCAGAATTTTGGAACTTTAAGCATCGAGAGTGAATTTGTAAAATCTCTAAACTTGTATGATGTCATTTAAACTTTTTCAAAAAAAATTCCAGAAAAAAATAAATTTGTATAGATGAAGAGGAGAACCAAGTGAACAGTTGCAACGATGCCAGTGACTAATTTTAAATTAAATATACATATATTTTAGTATTCAACTATAATTTAAAAAAGTGTTTGACACGATTATTATTTATATCTATAAATAAAATTTAAAAAAATGAAATTTTTTTTAATTTGTAGTTAGCAGTGTTAGCACTTTTTTTTTCTCCATATGACCAATTAGGCCAGTTTATTTATTTGCTTAAGGCCCGTGAAACACTTAATCCGGCACTGCAGATCACATGCATTTTCCTATCGAAAAAAAACTGTTGTACGCTTTATTCTATCGCTGACGTACATATATGTAAATACGTTACTATAACATTATCATGCACTTTTACTATATATTACCACTTTTAACGGGGCGACGCATTGTGTCTCAACGTGACGGTTTGTTTTCGCAATAAATCGATTTGACATTGAGCACGTTAATATACAATATATTATACAAACAAACGCCACGCAAAGAAAAAAAATTACCTACAATTTAATAATAAATAATAATACATTTATTACGGTTTTATAGAATGTTTAACTAATACATTTATAGATTTATTCTTTTATAATAATAATATTGTCTCTTTTAATGTTTATCTTAATAATAATGTAAATATTGTTTAACTTGTATGTATTTGTATGTAATGTATGTAACTTAAATTCTGTATCTATTACCAGTTTGTATTGTATTACTATAAGAAGTACAACGTTTGTAACTATACTTTGTAAACCAACACAGTCTTTGATTGTTTTTGTATATATTGAGCTTAGTCCGTTTAAATTTTTATAAATAAATAAATAAATATAAATTTTAGTATGCATCAAACACATAATATATGCCAATATTAGGTTAGTACGTATTATAATATTGCTCAATGGTGAACAAATTAATGAAAATAATTAACTCAAGTCGAGAAAATGAACACACGTTAAAAATATATATTTTACTTGTAAGTTTGCAGTTTATAATATAGAAAATATAAATTAGTCAACTTAGTTTAAAAGAAAATCGAATCTACATAAATTGTAATTAGTACGTATATCTATCACACAAATATGTACGCAAACGACGCACCATAGGTTTATTTTATTACATAGGTAATATTATTTTATTAAGAAACATTATACGTAGCAATTATATTATTATTATTAGATTATATTTTATTTAAAACCTTATACATTACTAAGTCGGTAAACATTAATTAAAAAAAAAACAATACATCCCTTTTCAAAGCATAGTAATATTTATTATAAAACGATTGTGATGTTTTTACGCTGTGATACATGTAAAATATATTAGACTAAAAGCTAACCGTCATCTAAACTTGTTTTAAGAGCTAAGACGAGTCGCATATGATGACTGTATCTGATAGTATATGTTTTATTGATAAAAATAATCATTATTTTATCGTTGTATATTAATTCAGTCCCAATACTAAATGGGAAAAAAAAAATAATATATTGATTAAATCGCGGTTGGAAGTTTATAAATATACTAATTAAGTAAGATGATTATTTTCAGTAATATATAAAACTGACCATAATTTATGTTTATGGAGAAAATATATGATATCGTTGATATTATTTTATACAATGTTTATCACACACATTTTTATCAATATAAAAATGTAATTTTATCACTGCCTATATTCATTTAATTATACACAAGAAACCGTTAAATTATATTATAGATTTATAACCATACATTATTATATTATAATAAAGTATTTGAAAAAAACACATTTTTAAGTGCAAAAATAGAAAGAAAAATGTTTTTTTAATGTTTGACGGGATTCAATTAGTTTAGGTATATACCTTAACACAACCTGAGACTTATTCATCCTAAAAGGTACTATTGGGACTCAAATCGTATGTAGCCTATATAATTTATATTGACATATAATAAAACAAAAACCCAAAGGAGATTGGATACTCTGATCATTTTTCTAAAAATTGTCCTTTCCATATAATGTATTTGTAATGTACGTACGTAAACAATATAATAATAGTAAAACTAACAAATATGTTAATTAATTAATTGTTAAATTCGGTTAAAACTATTTTATGTTAACTTAAAGTTTATTTTATTTTATAAAGGCAATATTTTAGTTATGTTGTAGTTATATTAACAAAATCAAATAAGTACTTCGGCCCTCAAAAAAAAAAAATTGCAGGACGAGATTATAGGCATACTTTGAACGATGATTATGCGTGTCAATGTATATCTTTAAAATAATAAGGAGGTCCAAGTGATAAGCACACCCGATTAACAAGTGAGTAAAAAAATATATTTAAAACTACGGCATGATTTTCTAATAGATTGAAATATTTTTTTTTATATTTTTTGAAATAACAAACTAATATCTAAACGAAAAATACACAACGAGCTATATACGTATAAGAGTAAATAGATATGAAATGAGTTAATTAAGAAGTCACATATAAGCGACGCTTAACTATTGATAAATTATAAAAGTTTTTTTTTTTTTTTTTGACTAAATTTAAAATTGATTTTGTTTAAGCATTAAATATTATTATATTTGTAACATCTCACAGCACTGCATGTAACCTTTTGAATATGTGTCGAAGATTTTCTAGCAGTGTTAGGATGGAAATATCCTTTATAAATTGTATATGTGGATGACTTGGAAGTCGTTTTTGAAAGCGTACATAAAATGAGCGTGCTTCTTCATAAATAGTTTTAATATTATACGATCATTATCAAGAGTTAAGTTAAGGATAAATGGTGGAGCACTGGATATATATCTTGAAACGCTTGGATTTTATTTAAATTTTTTTCGCCATACTCTAAAACTGTAGTTCAAGTTTATATTGGTTCAAGCAAAAAATAAAACACATATATATATATATATATATATATATATATTTACGGCATGTACAGTAAAAAAAAAGTGGGCAAGTGGGTATCGCTCTGCTGTATAGTAGAGATGGAGAGTAGGTCACCGGTCACTATAACGGATGTGTTAAATTTGAATGCAATGACAAGTATCATTGTATACGAAAAACGATTCTGAACGGAGATGATTAGTTAGACAATGATAATTAGTTGGATATATTATATTATTACCTATATTTAAATTGTAAAATATCGTTATTTTACGCGATTTCGTAAAAAATTTTCATTTCATATGCTCATAAATTTTTTTCTATATTGATGCTGGAATTTTTTTTTACAGTTACTTGAAGGAAAACTTATGGATAACCTTGTATTGGGTTTTTTAATCTTAGGTATGAGTCAAAATTTTTTTTATGAATTTTCAACTTTAAAATTCCTTGCAAAATTTCGCGACTTTGATATATTTCGTAAACATTTGA